>NC_064852.1:5722240-5894740 GCF_024139225.1 Suncus etruscus
ATAGATGAATTGAAGTAAAACATGGTTGAGCTTTCTCACGGGTTAACAGCAGCTGAGGATAGAATTAGTACACTGGAAGATGAGATGAATAACAATTCCATACAGCAGAAGAAAGTGGAAAAAAGCCTTAAAGCAAATGATCAAACAATGGAAAAGTTACTCAAAGAATGGGAACAGATGAAAATAGAAGTCTATGATAAGCTCAACAGAAACAACTCAAGAATCATTGGAGTCCCAGAGACCCAGGAAGAAAATCTCCAGGAAGAATCAACGGTCAAGAACATCATTAAAGAGAAACTACCAGAGCTAATGAATACATGCGATCAAATCCTGCATGCCCGAAGAGTACCAACTAAAAGAGACTCCAGAAAAAACACCCCAAGAAACATCCTAGTCACAATGACGATTCCCACAGATAATGACAGGATTCTGAAAGCAGCAAGATCGAAAAGAGAAATTACATTCAAGGGAACATCCTTGATTTACTGCAGACCTGTCACCAGAAACACTCAAGGTCAGAAGGCAGTTGTGGGACATAGTGACAAAACTCAATGAAATAAATGCTTCACCTAGAATACTACACACAGCAAAACTCACTTTCAGGTTTGAAGGAACAATACATGGTTTCACAGACAAACAACAGCCTACTTTAAGACAAGACTGACCAACAGACACACCAAACTCCGATATAAAGATGGCACCAAATCCAAAGACAATTTTTTCTCTCAATGTCAATGGACTAAATGCTCCAGTGAAGAGACACAGAGTGGCTAAATGGATAAAAAAAAAAAAAAAAACTCAATCCAACCTTCTGCTGCCTACAAGAAATGCAAATGAATAGTCAGATCAAACATAGACTCAAAATAAAAGCTGGAGGAAAATCATCCAAGCAAACAACACCCATAAAAAAGCTGGAGTGGCCATACTAATACCAGATGATGCAAACTTTATACTTAGGAAAGTTGCAAGGGACAAAGATGGACATTTTGTATTAATCAAGAGATACATACAGCAGGAACAACTCACTCTCCTAAACATATATGCACTGAATGAGGGGCCAGCAAAATATTTAATAAAATTGTTGACAAATCTGAAAAATAATATTAATAACAACAGAATAATTGTGGGAGACCTCAACATGGCATTATCAACACTTGACAGGTCAAACAGACTGAAACCCAACAAGAATATACTAGACCTGAAAAGAGAAATGAAAGAAAGAGGCCTAGTATATATATACAGGACACTCCACCCCCAGAGCCTGGATACACATTCTTCTCTAATGTACATGGGACATTCTCCAGGATAGACTACATGCTAGCACATAAAACATACTTCCATAATATCAAAAAGATAGAAATTTTGCAGGCTACCTTCGCTAAAAACAAGGCCCTGAAATTATATGTGAACTACAAAGGGACACAAAAGAAATACTTTAATACCTGGAAGTTAAACAGCCTAATACTGAATAACCAGTGAGTCCGAGAAGAAATCAAAGAGGAAATCAAAACCTTCCTAGAAATAAATGACAATGGAGACACAAACTATCAGAACCTATGGGACACAGCAAAAGCGGTACTGAGAAGAAAATTTATAGCTTTGCAAGCACACATCAGAAAAGAAGAATAGTTTAATGACACAGCTCATAGAATTAGAAAGTACTCAATGAAAGGACCCAAAAACAGGGAGACAGAAGGAAATAACAAAGCTGAGAACAGAAATTAATGAAGTGGAAACCCGAAAAACAATCCAAAAGATCAATGAAAGCAGAAGTTGGTTCTTTGAAAAAATAAACAAAATTGATAGACTACAATGGAATATTATGCAGCTGTCAGGAGAGATGAAGTCATGAAATTTTCCTATACATGGATGTACATGGAATCCCTTATGCTGAGTGAAATAAGTCAGAGAGAGAGAGAGAGAAAGATGCAGAATGGCCTCACTCATCTATGGGTTTTAAGAAAAATGAAAGACATTCTTGCAATAATAACTTTCAGACACAAAAAGAAAAGATCTGGAAGTTACAGCTCACCTCATGAAGCTCACCACAAACAGGGATGAGTTTAGTTAGAGAAATAACTACGTTTTGAACTGTCCTAATGATGAGAATATATGAGGGAAATAGAAAGCCTGTCAATAGTACAGGCGGCGGTTGGGTGAGGAGGAGGGAGATTTAGGACATTGGTGATGGAAATGTTGCACTGGTGATGGGTGGTGTTCTTTACATGACTGAAACCCAATCACAATCATGTATGTAATAATGTTGTTTAAATAAAAAAAAAGAAAAAAAAAGATCGTTGGTGATAACAACCCCAAAACTGGCATACCTGAACCGTGGTCAGATTGGTGACCCCAAGAGGAATCATGGAAAACCAGTGATGAGGCAGGGTTATTGGGTAAATGGTTATTCTGAATAAAGGTGGCAGCAATGTGGCTTTGACAGTGTCTTGACCCACCTTCTCTTTCTAACCAATATGGCCAACTATGTGGGCCAATATATTCATAACCATTTATAGCTCCATTTACATCTTGTTGGAGAAAAGAGTGAGTCTATGGAGTGGTCCAGTTCCAACATTTACGTTTATATTCTTCAAAATTCACCTTGCCTTATGTTAAGGAAGCCTAGAATTGAATGAGAAGGGAAAAAAACCTTTTCAAAGAAATTTTGCTCCAGATGTTGCACAGTGCATCCTGGGAATTACAGTCATATATTTTTAGGTGAAAATCCTCATGCTTTATTTTGCCATTGCATTTTTCATACAGCTCAAAAGTCTAAATGTCTTTTGGAAATGTCAGATGATGTATAACACTTGAACATACCATCCATATAAACTGGAATCAATTCAAGTTAAGTACCAGTTACCTCACCACATGCAGGATAATTTTCCTGTTTCTCCAGAGTCTCCATCTGGGCTTTCTATTGGCAAACATTTGCATAGTGGTTTATAATTTATTCAAATCCCAGTGTTTTTCAAACCTCACAGGTTGATAAAATGATCCGGAGTGAGGGGTAGGCAATGGTAGCACCATATGCAGTTGAGTGTTATTATTTTGTTTTGTTAGCTTAAAGAAGAAAGATTTCGAATGGGTGACAAATTAATATTCTCCAAAGATCCAGTAGACTAAATTTTAGAGTCTCTAGTCTTATCCATCATCCTCGCATCTTTCTTACTTTTTTATTAATAATTTTTATTTTGACCAAAGTTGTTTACAAATAATTGACAGTAGTATTTCAGGTACATAGTGACATTGAATCAAAGGCATTTCCACCACCAATGTTGTCCTCCCTCCACCCCTCTTCCCAGCCTTCATCCCATATTGCCCTTCCTTTTCCTCACGGGCTGCTAGTGCAAGTGGGCCCTTCTG
The DNA here is from genome assembly GCF_024139225.1 of Suncus etruscus. Lineage (NCBI taxonomy): Eukaryota > Metazoa > Chordata > Mammalia > Eulipotyphla > Soricidae > Suncus > Suncus etruscus. The sequence goes on from NC_064852.1 coordinate 5,725,607, forward strand.
TGTCTAGCCTGTTGTAGATTGGGTATCATTTATGTTGTAGTTGGCTTTGGATTTGGTGTTCAAGTCTGATCATTTTGTATTTCTACTCAATGTTCATATGATTGTTTGTTCTTGGTGCCCCCATTATTTTCCCCTCAGTTTGAGAGGCAGAACAGGATGCTTCAAGTTATGTATTTCTGTTTGAAGGTAAGAGGAAAAAAGAAAAAAAGAGAAAAGAAAATAAAAAAGGGGGCAAAAATTCAATTGAGCAAAAAACAAACAAACAAACAAAAATGGGAGAGGGTCCTTCTAGATACTATAAATCTCATTTTAAGAAAAAAAAAGAAGGAAGGAAAACATAAAAAATAATACCAAAAAAATCACCTCTGATCTTTCTAACTCACCACAAAATATGTGTATTAGAAAACATGGACTATGCAACTGTCCCTGGTCTGTAGCTGATTTTTGACAGAGAACAAAAAATAATGGAGCAGAGACTCCCTTACTCTCTACATAGGGCTTTGCTCAAAGCTTAGCTTATCATACAATCCAGAACCCATCTGGATTTCATCACCCATTTGCAGTCATTAGTCTCAGTGTTGAGATTTCAAAACCATTTCAAAGTTGACCTGTACTATATGATACATTTCAGATAAAGAAACTGCAGTTCTTAATATCTCTTCATCTCACCCAGATCAGGATTAGCAGGATAAATTTCCAGTTCAAACTCTTTCCTTCTGAGCCTCTGCTGTCTACACTTAGCAGAGGGAAAATACTAGAATGTTTTAGGGTCACATTTATTTAGCTTTATTGCTTCTTTTTGCTGCTTCCCAAGTCTGATAGTGAAACATATCTTAGATTGTAGGGGCTTCTCTGTCTTCTCTGTTCTGTTTTTAAGTATTCAGCTGGCCTTTGCTGGCTTTTAAATTTATTGTTATTTTTGTCTCAATCTCTCGTTGCCTTCTGCCCCAGTCACAGCTGTCTGTGTATCCCCTGGCCTCTGCATCTTTCTATTCCATTAGATTTAATTGGACATTATTTCCTCCGAAGTTTTCTAATTTAATCTGATTTTGACTCTGACACAGTATTATTTTCCTTGACCCATCATTGTAATACTAGCCACCTGTCTTGCAAAGTTACATGATTTTATATTTTTGTTTAGTGTTTCTCTCTCTCTTCTTCTCCACACCTGTCTTCCCTCAACCCCACCCCAACCCCAAACTCTTCGAATACAAATTTCTAATTTTGTATTTCAGCTTCTTTCTCTCTAAACTTCTCTGGCATTTTCTTTTGACTCTGGTTTTTCCTCCTTTCTCTGCCTGTATTTTTCAGTTTCTTCTTATTTTTTATTTGCCTCTTGCTTTTATCTTAATGCTCATACTCCTTATTGTCCTTATCAAAGCTTTAGACTTTTCTATTCCCCCCAAGTGAAAATGAAGTCCTTCCTATATAGAAGATCAGGTTTGGGACACTTGGTCTCATCTAAGCCTGTACTATGCAAGAATGATAGTCCTCCAAGCAGTGCACTCTCCTCATTGGTTCTCCTGCCTTCTTTGTCCTATTATGTCACCCTCTCCTTAGAAGGCACCCCTACTCCCGTTAAATTATATGTATCACTCTGAGTTAATCATGAATGAGAAGCAAGGTATTTAGTAAGAATAGCTATTAGTATCTATCTTAGCTTGATTGTCTAGAGTAGGTCCTAATCATACCATGTTTGGTAGATCTGAGACCTTCCCATCATATGACCATAACAAAAATGTTATTAAATGATTACTTATAAAAACTTAAATCAGTAACAATAATGATTATGAAGTGTTTTAAAGACCAAAGTCATTACATTTTTGCTCTTCTGTCCCCTATTAGGTTTTAATGAAGCAGTTCAACTTATATATAAGTTGAATATATATATTAAATATATATAATCAGGAGCATTAAGAGAAACAGGGAAATAAAATATGGAAAATGTAATTGTAGTCAGTTGGGAGTTAATGAATGTTAAAGAGTTAAATTATAGAGTAGGGCCAGGAGAGACCATACAAGAAGGGCACTTGCTTTGCATGCAACTGACTTGGGTTTGATCCCCAGCCTCTCTTATGCCAACTCAACCCCAAGCACTTCTAGGAGTGATTCCTAGAGCCTAGATCCCTGAGAATCACCTGGTATGGCCTCAAAACAATTAATTAGTATGACTAATCAGATCTGTTTCACTCAGAATAGGCTTTGTAACTCATTGGTTGGAAACATCTTTGAATGTAGCACCTTGGATTGGTGTTTAGACCACCTAATCCCACCTCCGGATGTGGTCTGTTCCTTTCTAATAACTACTTCGGGTTTTAGCAAACACTTTCTTGCATTTCCAGACTTCCCACTGAGTTTTCTTTTTCTTAGGAGCTGAAGACGTACTTGTTGGAACTCCTAAACCTGTTTCACCCTCTCTATAGTGTGTGTGGATTATTTCCTAAATTGACGTTTGCTTCCAGACCCACGTCTCTCCAATGTCTTGGCTTTGGAACGTGAGGCTTGATTCTAAGAGATGGCACCAAAATTTGGAACTCAGCTGACCACTGGAGAAATTTCCTCTCATTATCCTGATGGAAAAGCCTACAACTTCTTTAAGAGAACTCATTTTGTGTAAACTTCTAAAATTTACCCTAAGGAGAATCCTATACTGCTGCAGAAAAACACTTTAAAAGAAGATGTTCAGGTACAAAAACTAATTCACCTATTTGGATAAAAATGGATAATGAATAAATAGTTGGTAATTGTGTAGAGAATTGAAAACAATATAGCAAGCATGGATTTAGATTATCATTATGTAAAATTTATTATCTATTATGGATTCTTTACCAAATTAAGAGGTTGGGATGCCATTATCATAAATGTATCTCAAGAAAATTTTAGAGTTTATGGAAGATGTATATGTAAAAATAAATATTTATATACATAGATAATTTACTTATGCCCATGTTCCCAATGGTAAGAATAAGGGGGACATGAGGAAAGACCAATTATAATTTTTAATTTTGAATCTGAAAGCCATTCATTTAGGTGGCCTTCTTTCTATGAAGAGTATACTAAGATGATTATGTGGTATATTTTTTGTTTTAGTTTTGTTTTTTATTTTTTGATTTTGGGGCCACACTGGTGACTCTCAGGGGATACTCCTGGCTATGCACTCAGAAATCACTCCTGGCTTGGGGGATTATATGGGATGCGGATGATCGAACAGCAGTCAGTCCTAAATCAGCCGCATGCAAGGCAAAACCCTATCGGTGCACCACCACTACGGCCCCAGATTATGTGGTTTTTTTACTCAAAACTTTGAGTTTTCCTCAAAAGTTCCCACAGAAAATCCTAAGTAAATGGTCCTGTAGACCATATACAAACTACTAAAAGCTCTCAGACCCCAGATAGCTGGAGATTATCTTTTCTAGAACTTCAGAACAGTTTTCAACATAATGATCAAAGACAGTGTTATTTTCAAGAATCAACAGTGTTTCAGTTATGCAGATTATATTTTCACTTAGCATTGAAAACTGCAAGGTCCTTAGATTTGCATATATTTTTGAGTGATGAAATAGGGATTCTGAGAAATTAATTGATTTGTTAGGGTCAGACAGCCAATAATTGGTGGCAATTTAGTTCAAACTAGGTCTTCCCATTCAAAATTAATTTTTCCCTGTGATATTATACTGCTTGCCTTTCAGGAAATGGGTGGGGAAGAAAAGGTTATAGAATAGATGCCTATTCGATTTTTTTTCTTCACTATATAATCAGTCCTTTCCCCTGTCTCTTACATAAATGATTCAGCAACAAGGAATAAGAATCATTCAATAAATAAATAATGACCAAGAAGATTTATTCTGAAGTGAACTACTGGTTCCTTTCCATTGGCCTCTTCAAGTTGGAAATTTTCAGATGGATTTTGGGATGGACTGTTCATTGTGTTTATATAAAAACAAGCAAACAAACAAAAACATTTACCAAATCATCCTTATCCTATCAAGACACCTGCTGAATCACAGTCAGGTTGCCAATAAATAATTAACAATCTAATTTCCATAAAAATGTTTTGCCATCCTTTATTGGTATTGGTTCCTGAATAACCCTTGCGTGAACTATTCCATAGAGAGAAGTTGGCTGGTATTAATGACTTTGAAGCCACTGGGGAGTGCCCAGAAATGGGAATGCAGGTGTGGAATTCAAATCATAATGCTAATTATGGGGAGGATATAGGCCCTCTAGAGTTTAATAAACATAGCAGAACATTAGAGATTATAGTGTTACTGAAGCCCACACTTGGGTGCATGCTGTGCAAAGGCCACATATTGTGGAAGCAAGGGTCGACATGGAAAATAAATAATTTTATTCAGGTGCTATCAGCCTAAAAAGAGAGTGAATTTCCTGCTTCCCTGTCCACTAAAATCCGTCTCACTCTCAACTGGATAGTAAAATTTATATTGGGCCAGTTGGTAAGTACAATGAAATACTTTTATAATAGAAGATCAGGAGGTCAGGGAGTCTTATGTAGAGACAATCTGGGTTGGTGTTTAGTGATCCTAGGGGTGGCTGTTCTTGAAAAACTGGGATAATATTAGAGCTAGCCAGCATCTATCTCGGAAGTCTCCATAATTTTCAAAGATCTTTCCAGGGACCATAGTTTTAGTTCTTCCTACACTCTGTCCATAACTGAACCTGCTTTAACATTAAAAATGCAATGTGTGAAAATATAATTTTATGATTGAGAGATAAGAAAATGCCAAAGAAGAAACATAAGTTATCAGAAGTACCTGTGAGGAACAAGACAAAGACTTTAATACTTACTTACAGTTGAAAAATTCAAAGCTAATATGATCATAAAATAACCAAAAGTATGCAAAACACTTTTGTGAGAATATGTGTGGTGGTTGATATTCTACTAACTACAAAATAAAGGGTAAGTTCTAGGACTATTCAACTATGTTTACCATACATTCAATTGTTTACATATCTTTTTAGATTACTTTGGACTTCATAATGCACTTTTTGATTTAAACAAAATCTCATACAGAATTCAGAAGCTCATATAGCTAAATGAGACAAATACGATTGATATATCCTTAAGCAAATTGAATAGCTCTATTGTGTAGGGGCAATTGGCATATATTGGTAGACATTTTACATGTGTGAGTTTTTGGGAGGAGAAAGGTTAGTACACACCCAGAGGTGCTCAGGTTTACACCTGGCTCTATTCTCAGGTATTACTCCTGGTGGGGCTCAGGGGGTCATATGGGTACTGGGAATCAAACCAGTCTTGGCCACATGCAAGGCAAATTCCATACTCACTGTTCTATCACTCCAATATTAATGCCTATATTCTTTGATGGAACAATTCTTCTAGATTCTAGCTAAGCTCATATCTCCACAATATGTTGTGCTCAAGCATGGTCATTGCAGTGCTGTAATATCAAGAGGAAAAAATACTTTATCAGTAGAAGAAACTCCAAATAAATTGTGCAATTCTTAAAAATAAAATATGAGCAGTATATAAGAAAAACAAAAGACAATATGGCAAAAATATCCAAAAACAATGGAGTGGAACACTGGGATGACCCACTCATGACATGAAGTTTGCCACAAAGAGCATTGAGTGTAGCTAGAAAACTAACCACAATGACAACTACCATAACAATGATAATGAGTTAGGACAGAATTCCTGTCAGAGATAGGATTGGGACAGAGAAGTGGGGCGACATTGACGGTGGGAAGATTGCACTGGAAGATTGCACTGGTTAAGAGTGGTATACTCTCTATGATGAAACCCCATCATGAAAATTTTTGTAAGCATGGCAATAAAATAAAAAAGAGCAACATTACATAAACATCAAAATTTCATCTATATAAGGTTTTCTTCTATATAAGATTCTGTTAAAATTGTACAGTTAAATAATAATAAAATAACCTAAATATCTTATTAAGTCTGAGTCTCATATACATGTACGTATGTACTGAACATCATTACCTATGGAGAGAAATATAGTCTTCTATTTTGAGATATCATGATTTACAGCTGTGTTACTGATTGATGTTAATGATTTACAAGTTTCTAACAACATACCCTCCACCAGTCATCCACTTCCCTCTACCTTTAACTCAATGCCCAGGATTACCTCCCACTAATCCACTTTCACCACCATAGTAAGCTTAGTTTTATAGCCCAGTTCTCATGTTGTATTCTCTCGCTTTTCTATTGCTATTCCCTTAGTATGTTTACTTATATCTCATATTCAATTGATTCTACTGTAATTGTCCCTCTTCTTTTGACCCAGCTTGATACTCTCCAGATCTATCTAGATAGAGGCAAATTATATGACTTTATATTTATGTGTAATGAATAGTATTCCATGGTGTATATATACCATAGTTTCTTTTTCAAGTCTTTATTGATATCTGAAGGAATCTACTCCAAGGAGTTCACTCATTTTCAAACACACTATTCTTTATATTTTCATATTGTTCAGTTGTTTTTATAAGTTTGAATACATTTATAATTATCTAATTTTCTGTGCATTGCTTTACTTGTGTCATGTATAGATTTATCATTTCAAAGGTAAGTTTCTCTTTCATGTTATTTTTCTTTTATAGACTATATTATTTTATTATGGTTTCTATTATTGCACTTTATCATAATTACATTAATTTTGTTGTCATTCCTAGATTTGTCTATTATCTCAAAATCATAGAATTCTAGTTCTCTTTTCTGTTCTTCCAGAATAAAAGGGGCTTCTAATTTTTCTTTTTATTTAAACTTATCTTCAACAAAATAATTTAATCCTCTATAAAAACTCATGTCTTTTGATAGTAGAAATATTTCAAATAAAGTAGTTTTAAATAATTTTTATTTTATTTTAAATTTATTTTTATTTGAAGCTGGAGAGATCGTATGAGATGGAAGTCATTTGTTCTATATGCAGCAGACACTGATTACTGGTTTTATGTATGGTCCTCTGAAGACCACTAGTGGTCAGTCTTGAGCAGAGACCCAAGAGTAGCCCCTGATTCTAATGGGTACAGTGTGAACCCCTAACCCTCCTAAAAGAAATAAAAGATAAGGTTATATTTGTTATCTTGAAAATCAGATGTTTAACTGAGTCATGACCATTTTGATAATTGATTTTTGATTTAGGATTTGTGTAGTCTACGAACTCAAATTCTATGTCCATAGGTAATACAGATATAGAGTTTTGATTATTTATTTTTATACCGACTTATAGCCTTAGGAAATTCCTATCTGATTGTTAGTTTAAGGTTGTTAGAACCCTCTCAACAAGAAAGAGATATGCATAGAGTTGGGGATACAGTGCAGGGTTGAATACATTGCACACAGCTGAGTCTGGCTTTATCACTGATACTACATATAGTCTCCTGAGAACCACCAAAAATGAATCCTGAACAGAATCAGCAGTTGTATATCTAGTCTCTGGTTTTTCACTTCTTTAGGAAAAGCTATATAGCTTTCCTTTTCTTTGGACAATGAACCCTTAGCACACCACCTTCGATATTGATCAAATACAAATATATATAAACAAAATATAAGTATATGTAAACATATATTTATATAAATATAATATAAATGTATTCCACTGCATTTATAAATGGCCCTGCTGTTTCACTCTATTAGTTAAGGTTTCTGTATCTACTATTTCTCTTATTTCTTGTATTTATTGTTTTGGAAGGATGATACCTTGTAATGCTCAGTGGTGATTTCTGGCTCTGTGCTCAGGAATCATTCCTGCCATGTATATGAGGGAACCATATAGGATAATAGAGACTGACTCAGGTTAGCTATATACAAAGTAAATGTCTTATATGCTGTACTGTCACTTCAGCCCAAATAGTTCTCTCTTCTTCCTCAAATTTTACAAAACATTTGAAAACATTTGTTGTGCTTGATCTTTTCCCTAATATTTCTATATATTTATTTATTTTTATTTTTATTTATTTTTTTTTTTGGTTTTTGGGCCACACCCGGCGGTGCTCAGGGGTTACTCCTGGCTGTCTGCTCAGAAATAGCTCCTGGCAGGCACGGGGGACCATATGGGACACCGGGATTCGAACCAACCACCTTTGGTCCTGGATCGACTGCTTGCAAGGCAAACACCGCTGTGCTATCTCTCCGGGCCCAATATTTCTATATATTTATAAGAAAAAATAAGATCTACACTAGATCAACCTATATTATTATCAGAATATATATGAATTATTTTTCCAAAACGTGGAACTACAAAAAATGAAAATACTAAACAGTTCATATTTTCTCAGCTCCCTGATATTTTTCTGAGATTCTAAGTTTCCAAGTAATAATTATAGTAACAGCTAATAATATTAATAATTCTATAACAGAATAAAATTTTTCTAAGCAATTTATCCTTACTTTTTTTTTTTTATCACATCCAGCAGCACTCGGGGGTTACCCCAGGCTCTAAGCTCTGAAATCGCCCCTAGCAGGCTCAGGGGACCATATGGAATGCCAGGATTCAAACCATCATCCTTCTGCATGCAAAGAAAATGCCCCACTTCCATGCTTTCTCTCCAGCCCCAGTTTACCCTTATTGTTAAAAACAACACAACAGGCCCAAAATGGAGCTGCTTATGCTAAGCCCAATTCATCAGCCTGTAAAGTCACTTAATTTTTCCTAGAAATTAAGTCTTAAACCAAACAATAAAAAATTCCTTAATCAACTATTTACATAATCTACTGATACACACCCCCTCTCAACTAACATAAAACCGGTCATGTAGCCTATGAAAACCTCTCTGTTTCCTCTAAAAATTTAGTCTTACAGTAGATGCTGCCAGAGTTGGATTGAATTTTTTACTAGAATAAGCTCATAAAATTTTAGTAGACTTCTGTGTACCTTTTCAAAATTTTGGGCCAATGGCAGGAATCAAAGGAGGTCCCCCAAGTCCCTAAAGCAACAACCAGCAACCAAAGGAACAAAGCAACTGGGTACAAGTACCTATTGAGCCTTAAGTCTACTTTTCTACTGCCTCTGAAAGTCATGGCTAAGGTCATTCCAAACTAAAATCCTAGTTCGACTCATTTTCAATTATGAGCTAAGACATGCCCATGTCTTTCCTTCTGCGAACTGGTTGGATGGGATGGGGTCTGACATAAATGGGGATTGTTGTGGTGTAGAAGCAGTTCTGACTTAACAACCAAATGGGGGCCAGAGAAATAGAACAATGGTAGGCATTTGCTGTGCATGTGGCCAACCAGGGAAGAACCCAGTTTGATTCCCAACACCCCATGTGGTCCCCTAGCCTTTCAGGGGTGATTTCTGAGTGCACAGCAAGGAGTAACTCCAGAGCACTGTTGGGTATGGTTCAAAATTAATCAATCAATCAATAAAATATAAATATCAGCTTTTGTTTGTTTGTTTGTTTGTTTGTTTAATATGGGGCCCTGCTTGTCTTATCCTGGCTTAGAAATTAGTGAAACTTAAAGTGGGCCAATGGGTATGAGTCTCAGGTGATGACACGTAATTTTAGGGTCCAAGAATAGACATTGTTTCAGAGCTGTTTGACCATATAATAGATAATATTGACCCACGATCTAGGAAAGAAATATTAACTATTTTTATGAAGAAGCTCTGGAAAATAAAGGATCCCCAGAAGGGTTCTCCCATAAAGGTTCTTTCTATGAATGATAAGAGTCAAATGATTTTCTTCCATGAAATTCTGATGACCATGATATGACTCTGAATACATCTGAAAAAAAAAAAGGCAAGAATCTGTAAACGGTAAGAATCATTCAGTATTCTTTGTGCCTGGAGGAGGAAAGAAGGCAAATTTTCACATTCTCTTTCTTTCTGAAAGGGCTGCAGGCAAAAATAGTTGGTGAAAATAGATTTTTGAAGACTTAGGGCTGGGTATGTGACTGAGTGTTCCAGTACATAATTTGGATATGAGGTTAAGGGTTCCATCCCTAACATTACCATGTAAAAATCATGGCATAGTAATATTTTACAGTTTGGGGGGGGGGAGAATTTGTAATAAATTACCTGAATTTTTGCTTAATGTAAGTTTCTTTCCCTTGCTTATTTCTTCCTGTAATATTTGCTTTTGCTGTGTAAGTTCTACAAAATCATTTCTGCTAAATTGGATACTGTCCAATTTGGCCTGGTCTTTGCACAGACTAAGAAATATTTTAATATGCTTTTGTTACATTTCATGAATACATGCTTTTTACAACCAGACATATTATACTTGGAGATTTGTTTATGTAGTCTTTATAACCTGATTAATACTCCATTATACTGACAAGAAAATAGTGACAGAGTTCAAGAAACTTCCTCAACATAGGATATTGTATCTGAAGCAAATTGGACCTTGAAAGCCAGAAGTCCAAATTTTAGATATTATGCTAACCTAAAATTTTTCAAGCAAATTGAAATTCCTGCTTACCCTTATCCTCACTCCCTCTCACACTGATATTTAACAAAGGCATAAAACTTTACCAGCAAATATTTAAAAAATATTGAAATCTGATCAACCAATGTGAATGAACACATGCACACAAACAATAGATGCCATCAAGTTGCATTCTCAATCTGTGTCACAACTGATGACAGACAAAACTAAAAGCATTTTTGAAATTGGGCCTTTATAAAAGTGTTCTCCCCATGATACATACGTATCATGTAATTACATAAATGTGCACAGATCAAATAAATTATAGGCTAATATGTTGGTAAAGTATTTTATGGTTAACTTGGAGTTCCACAGTATTTATTTTTTCTGACATAATGCACATAGAAAACTAGAAAAGAAAGAGTAAAAAAATATTGGACTCAATGAATCAACTACAGAATAATACATTTCTGCATATATAGAACAGCATTCTTTATCCTTTTTTCACTTGCAAAGTGATAGCTGTCTTCATGATGTTTCATGGACTAGCAATTATAAACAGTGAGGAAGACACTGGTTTTGAACCTTTTACCTATGCAGACTGGTACCAGTCCATAGGCAGGTGTTTGAAGATCCCTAATCTAGAATACCTTTGGCAAAATTAATTTCCAACTTGATAGTCATCTACCTTTCCTTAAAAATGAGAAACCATTCAGAGTGAGTTCAGTGGACAATAGAAGAATTGTCCAGGGTTACACCTAAAAAATAAAACAGTGGATGGGACTCATGGGCCATCTCAGGATTATTGATGGGGAAAAATAGTGGTTATATCTAAATACCCAAGCCAAAGTCAATGACAATAAAATTAAGAGACACAAACTATAACAAACTAAACACAAAACAGACCTACTATACTAGTAGTCCAGGGGCCAAAAGGTGAAGGTATGGGAAGCATGCTGGAAACTATGGTGGAGGGAGCTCAACACTGGTGGTGAGAATGGTGAGAATGGCCCTAATTCACTCTTACTGTATGCCTGAAGTACAACTGTGAAAGACTTATAATTCACAATGGTCTCAATATAAAAATTAAAAAGAGAGATTTAGAGGGAAGTTAGTGGGTCACCAAATTTCACCAGTAGATGCGCCAGTTTTGATATGACATCCTGACAATGAGGAAATGTTAACAACTAGGTCTAAGAGCAGGTTGTCTTACCGCACTACCTAACAATAAGATGAAATCAGAAGACATGTCATTCTTTGATCTGTGCAAAAGCCAAGATTGCTGACTACAGAAGACTGACTGTGACAACCATGACTGGGCAGAACTTATCCTGGGACCAATAAAAAAGACCCTAGTCTACGCTTTTTTTTTTCTGTACAATAAACAAGATCTCTAATTACAGAAGTCTGGATGAGATAATTGCAACTGTGCAGAACACTTGGAAACATAATGAAAGACTCTATCCTAGGCTTCATACTAGGATCAGTGCAAAAACCAAGACTGATTAAAATTACAGTGTTGGAACAGAACTTCTAGAAATGTAAAGAAAGACTTCACTCTAGTCTCCATCCGATGATCTGTGCAAATACCGAGATCTCTAGTTATTGAGGCCTGATTTTTTCATCCATGACTGAATGGAAAGTTTCCAGACAGCACAAAAGAACCTAAGAAAGAGAAAAAGAGTATGTATGGAGCCTATAGTTATTCACAAGATAGCATGCTTTAAGGATGGAGACCCTTTATCTCTTAGGCCAAGGGAATTACTGTGCCTATGCAAAAAAAAAAAAAAAAAGCACAAATTAAAAATTAATTGTTTTTGTTATTGTTGTTGTTTTTTCTTTATTTGTGTGCTTTGTTTTGTTTTTATTTCGGGACCTTGTTATTGTTTGGTTGTTGTCTTTAATTGTTTGATTTTTTGCATGGCTTTTTTGTTTTTCTTTCTTTTTCCCTTTCTTCTCTTAAATTGATTTTTATAGTCTCTAGAAGGACTCCTCTCATTTCTTTCTTGTTTGATTTTTACCCGCCTTTTTTCTCTCTTTTTTTTTTCTTTCCTCCAAACAGAACCACAAAACTTGAACCATCTTGTTCTGCCTCACAAATTGAGGGGGAAGTAATGGAGGGTACCAAGACCAAACAGGTGTATGAACATTGAGTAGAAATAAAAAATGATCACACTTAAACAGCAAATCAAAGCCAATGTCAACAGAATCGAAACCCAATCTACAATAAGCTAAACACAGAGGGGACTACTTATACTAGCAGGGAATATGGGATGCATGCTGGGAACAAAGGTGTAGGGAATACAACACTGGTGGTGGGAATGCCCCTGATTTAATGTCACCATGTACCTAAAATATTACTGTGAAAGATTTTTAATCCACTTTGGTCAAAATAAAAAATATTTAATTAAAAACAAAAGAGAGAGATTTAGAAGGAGAATAATGGGTCACAATATTTCACCAGTAGAAAACCTAAAGAAAAATAAAAGGTAATATCTTGATAGATCAAAGTGTTATTACAGAAATGATTTAAGCATATAACTGGTTGAAATGGGAGATATGACTTTTATGGTACCTATAAAGATTTTTATAATGAATTAATTATGAAGTTCTGTAAATAATCATTTTTGATAATTAATAAGAATAATTAGTTAATAGTATTTGAAACACAAATAATCAACATTATCATTCACTTACAACTACATAATGATCTAGAAAAGAGCATTGTTTTTTAGATTGATATCTGAGTTAACATTTCATTTAGGGCTTCTCAAGTCTCAGTGCAGAACATTCTGTTGACAATAAGCAATGTGGAGTGGAACAAAGAACAACTTTGGCTTGGTGCCACGCATCTCAGATAATGCTTAGCTAGCACAGAAAAGCCAGTGCTTGCAAAGAAAACATCTTCTATTGGCAACAAAAAGCACTGTCAAGACATTCATATTCTGGAACACTGCAAATCCATTGCTCATTACCCAAAGTGACTTAGCATCACCTAATAGAACATCCTTCATTGATGAAAGTGTTTTTCCATCTGTGCCAGTCAAGACTATGAACATTAGATCCTGGCTGGCTAGTGGGCTCCTGAAATATTGCTCAAGTGACTGAAGAACAATTTTTTTATTTTATTTATGCATTCATTGAAATATAATCATCACACATATGCACTAACAGTGTCCCTAGGCATGCAGAGCTAGAAGTAACTGAGTGTCTCCTACTGGAAAGCAGCACTCAAGGAGACTAAGGGGAAGAACAGTTACTGTTCTATGATGAATTTGCAAGTGGTCATTAGTTCTGTTAGGTAATTATTATTCATATATATAATAATTCTACTAGATAATTCTATTCAACACATTCTTTCCTCACATGCCATTTTCTTTTGCATTAAAAAAAAAGTTGCTTTTGGTTTAAGGACTCATCAAAATCAAAACTCTCAGAACCACAAATGTTAAGTGAATACATTTCATTCTTGCTTGCATAGTGTAACCTGATAATATGCACTTGAAACTCTCAACTGGACCAGCAATAATTGATGCTTGGATGAAGAGATCAAGGAAGCCATGTGTTCAAGCTACACAGTATATCTGTTAATAAAAAGTGAAGTTTTACCATCAGAGCTCATCTTTGAGTGCAAGTTTTCTGTTCTCAAAAGCCTGTGTGAAACTGAAGAATTGTGCCCATCGGGGTGAACATGTATAATAAAGGGACTCATTAAGAACTTAGTAGCAATTAAATTTATCAGGTTGACTAATCTTCTGGGAATTTGATATAGGACCAGTAAATTGCTTTAAGTAGCACTTTCATTTCCAGATCGTTAATGAAAAAAGGGAATTTAGACAACCCTAAAATTTTCTCTTTAGAGTGAAGAACTAAAATGTATTTTGAAAAATGAGTGACTTGTCTACTAGAGTCAGTTAAGAGTAGCAGCTTATAGATATTAAGAAATATTAAGATTTTTAAATTCTAGCCTAGTCCCATTCCCATTTTCATATCTCATTCACACATATCCACACAAGGGCATCAGGTGCTCAACTCTGATTATCAATTTTTACTTGAATTTAGAATTGTAACTACTAAGAATGATTCAAATATTGCATTCTAAGTCAGTGAAAAAGATTCCATAACATCTAATGCTTTGTGAAAATCTGACACATGATTTAAAGAAATAGCAAATATATTTGCCATCCCTGTTATCAAATTTCTTTGCAAACACAAAAAAAAATAGGTCATTAGAAGATAACAAATGCACTTAAGTAACAAAAGGAGATTTATTTGTTTTTGTCTTCTGGCAACATATTAGGAGTAAAATTGAGAAGGAAAATAGTACCTCTCAGGAAATGAGGTCACTTGGTGTCTAGTCTTGAGGCACCCTGTACTGGTTGTGTACTTGTAGGTAAGTTATTGAACACATCCCTCTTTTGTAAAAGATCTCAAAAATAACTATTTCTCAGATTTCCAAGAGAATTGCAGCAGGGTGATGGATGTAACTCATCCATCAGGGCACAGCATATAATCGTTGCTTCATAGAGCACTTTCTCACTTCTGCTATTATATTTATCCACAAGTTACCTAAGCCTGGAAGCTGTTTTGAAATATTGTGTAAATGGTTATATCTCTAAACCACTCATTTCCATACTCTATCCTATAGCACCTATATCGACATAGACTTAGAGAACTGTCAACTTCTGTAAGAAAACTTTACTGCACACACACACACACACACACACACACACACACACACACACAACACACAACAGGAAACACCAGAGATGATTTTCTGCCATAGTACAAAACCTGAGTTTTTCTTTAGTGTCTGAGTCTTGCTTTTGTTACTTTTTCGTTTGTTTGTTTTGGGGCCACACCCAGTGATGCTCAGGGATTACTCCTGGCTGTGTGCTCAAAAATCACTCCTGTCTTAGGGGACCATATGGAATGCCAGGGATTGAACCTAGGTCCTTCCTGGATCAGCCATGTACAAGGCAAACGCCTTATGACTGTGCAATCTCTCTGGCCCGAGTCTTGCTTTAGGAAAACATTCATGACAAGCTCAGTGCTGGAAAAGTTGACTCTCTCATCTTTCCTTACTACTTTTTCCAGCTGCCCTCACCCCTTCACTCTGCTCATTAATTCAGTGTAATTGTTTTATCTGTGAATCCTGGGTGGAGTATCATCTCCCAGAGTTATCTATTTACCATCAAAAAGTTGTTCGACATTGTATTCTATACTATATTCATCTTTATGCTTTATAGTTGTGATACTGTTTGAAAATGATGATAAACACAGTCCCAAAGAAATGGAAACAATTCCAGACAGGAAGAAAGGGAAATGGATAAGCTTATTGCACATTCACAGACCTTCAACCATGTTCTTTCCTTGTCTGTCTCTTCTTTGCACGGTTTAAGTGGCGTTTGTGGTAAAATATTCCTTAAATCCCCCTACCACGTATGCATGCAAAGCATGGGTCCCAGTCTATGGCTCTTTGTCCCAGCTCTCTACTTCCTCTAGATAGTTTGAAAGCTGGTATGGGATCCAGATGCATTTCCCAGATATATTTCCTAGAAATCCAAGTGCACTAGGCAGCATTTATTTCTGACTATGACTTTCTCAGACTTAAACTCATTACGCAGAAAAAAATCAAAACCCTGATTTCTAATATTTATGGTGCTAAATCAACTTACTTGCCTTAATCTTCTACAAGTCTCTGTTCTGACCACACTGAGTTTCAAAAATAAACCGCTCTGCCTATTCCAGGAAACTGACCAAGAATGTCCCACCTGCCTGGAATGTGCCTGGAATGCATAATTCCCAAGAATTTTGAAAGCTTCATTTCTTAATAACCAGGCTTCAGCTCCAAGAGAATCTATCTGTGGCCACTCAATTGGAGAAATGCCCTCAGACTCTCTACATTCTATCAGTTCAGTTCATTTACTATGACACATATTAATACCTGATGGTATATCTTTAAAAATGCATATTGTAGATGCCTTGATGACCAGCAAGATCTTATTTCCAGGTATCTCTGTGGTACCTTAAAAGGCATTTGAGTCCTGGAAGGCAACATCATATATTCAGTGAATGGGTGAAAGGATAAATACAGAAAAAAAAATAAATAAATGGAGAACTGGCCTCATTTCCTAGGTCCTCTGCTCTTTGTGTTGTTTCTATGGGCCGCGGGGAGGAGAAAAGCAATCACAAGAGAGCACACTCGCTCCTGAGAAAAAGCACCATTTGAAAAATGAAGCGTTCCCTGTCATTAGCTTTCAGTCAAGCATCGCATCAGGACACTTTTGCATCAGGTGCTGGGATTGGACCTTGAGGGGGAAGCCTGTGATGCAATCCCAGCCTTCCCGTGAGCCAGAACAGATGGTTCCTTCACACAAGTCTAAATAGAGCTGTAATGGTGTTGGCCTGCAAACCTAGCACAGAAAAGCCTTCATTTAGAGAACAGAACATGTTTCTCGCATGTTCTGTGAAAATCAATATTTATAGTTTCAGTGATTTTTATGTTAGTCTGCTCATCTTTTTTATTTTTACTATTTTTGGAAGAAGGCACAACTGACAGTGCTCAGGATTTACTCCTGGCACTGAACTCAGGAATCATTCAGGGGATGGTATTCAGGGGGACTCTATGGGAGGTTGGGATTCAAATCCATGTTAGTTACATGTAAGGAAAGAAACTTGCCCGCTATACTATCTCTGTGACTCCTATCCACTTTTTGAGCATCTTATTGGTTGTCTTCTTTTTATTTTGTAGCGAAACAACCCCATGCCCCATAACCCATAACAGTAGGGACTACTGTACAAAAAAAACAGGTTTAATGCTATCAAGATTCGCTATCAGAATTATGTTCTTTCTTTCCAGACCTAAGTTATGTTCCTCTTCAGCAATCTAATTAAGATAGAGAATTTGAAATCACAAGTTTAGTAGTGATGCCTTATGGTCCAGAAATCACCATGGTGTTGTGACAAATCTGTGGATTCTTTAGAAGCAAGGCTTACCAGAAATGTCTGAAGGACTGTGCATGGAAGAAACTAATGATGACTGTATAGGAGAAAAGGAGAGACTATATACTAAACTATACAAAATTAAATTGCCTCCATGTTGAATCTCTGCACTATCAGGAGTCATCCCCAAGTACCAGTGAACTTGATCTGAAAATAAAAATAATTAAAAGGAGTAGAAAAATAAAAATTGAGACTTCAGTGCTTCTTATTCTGAAAACCCACTTGTCTTCTTTCTTGTAGGATATGAAGACATTCAAAAATAAACAAACTTATTGAGAGAGCTGATAGTCTTGGTATAGATAAAGGTCTGGGGGCTTTGATTAAATTACCAGAAGATGGTGTCCAAAAGGAATGCCCTACAGATGAGAGTACTGTATAGTCTTTTTTATCTGTCATCACTTGGGAAGAAGACAATCTTCAGAGATTTTACCTTGCTTTCTCCTTCCTCATATCCTCTTAGGAAAGGTACAGCTCCCTGTAGGCTTAGTTAGCTATAGACAGAATCCACCTTCTTCCCATGATTTATTATTCCTGAACAATAAATATCCTACCTGGAGGACAGTCAAGGCTCTCAGTCCAGTGTAACCCCTAATGCCATGCTTATTTCTCTTACATCTGTCTTGTTTTCTTAATCCTCTCAGGCCACTGCTTTTTTCATCAGTGGACAATTCACTCAGGGCTGGTTCCACACTCCTTTTCCCCCTTGCTTGCAGGGATCCCTTCTTGAGAAGCACCATTGTTCAGGTACAATTGTGATGCTGTTTTAATATGATCTATTTTGAGAATTTCCCAGCCACCTCTCTCCTTAAAGAACCCCTTGCATCCTCAGGTCAGCAAAAGCATCTATCTGTGTCCCCAATTCTATATCAGAGTGACTTCCTTTAGGGCCTTTTTAATATGGTCTATTTCACTCCACAAGTTTCTCACCACATGAAGGTGAGTGTTCTTTATATGATTAAAAACCAACTACAATCATGTTTGTAATCAAAGTGTTTAAATAAAGATATATATTAAAAAAAGTTTCTCACCAGAGAGAAAACCTCTAGGGGGCTCAAAGGATAGCCCATCACCCAAATTTCTTTCTCCCCATGTCTTCCCCATGAAGGATCCAAATACTTAAAGCACAGTCTTATTTGGTTCTCTGTCACTCTCCTAAAACTCCCATACTTTTTCCTTTTTGTGCTCTTGCAGAGAGGGAGCTCTAGGCTCCTTCTGTTCTGTAGGTAGAAGGGCACTACGGTGATCAGTGATGCCTGGTCTCTATGTTCTGAGTGAATTGTGAATTCATTAAGGGAAAAGGGTTGACCATTCCTCATCATTTCCATTTAAGTTTTGGCTTATCTTATAAGTTTCAGATTTCATCATTTCAGTAAGGCATTGGTGAATTCTACATAATTATAGCTGTAGAGTGTTGCTCTTAACACTGAAGGTACATATACTAAATATTGGTGAAAGAATAAAATATTCAAAGAACGAGTGGTATTTTGGTATGGTAGGGATGAAATGCAGGACACGGGGTTGTTCTCAAGTAGACACACACACACACACACAAGAAAAGATAAAAAAAAAAGGAAGACAACCCATTGAGATGCTGAAAAAGTAGACAGATAGGGGTAATAAAGGATCTAGATTCACTATAGAATCCACCTCCCAGAAATTCCTTTTACATAGAGAGAACATTTAGTCACTAAATTTTAGTGGAAACATAATTGCTCTGTTCAGAACCCTTCCATCCATGGATTGTTTCCTTGATCATGTTTCACATTGTGAGAACAAAAGCTTTATGGGCCTACGACCAAGGTGGTCCCAAACCCCCAGTAAATTAGTTATTCTTGAGACAGGTTAAAAGTTTAGGTACTTTTCCACTCTGAGCTAAGGCTCAGAAGTTAACTCAGGAGTTAACTCAGAAATAAAACCATGGAATGTACCCTCTAAAGCACTGCAGGGATGTCAAGACCCTCCCTATTCTTTATTTATTTATTTGGTTTTTGGGTCACATCTGGCAGTGATCAGGGGTTATTCCTGGCTCTCTGCTCAGAAATCGCTTCTGGCAGGCTCGGGGGACCATATTGGATTCCAAGATTTGAACCACCGTCCTTCTGCATGCAAGGCAAACACCCTCTCTCCATGCTATCTCTCAGGCCCCCAAGACCCTCCCTATTCTGTTGAGATAGAGGAAGTAGGTGGGTCCAGAATGCTCCATCAATAAGGCCCCTAATTCAGAGATAAGTTGAGACATCTATTCTATGAAATGATATGCTTTGTGTGCAAAATGATATAGGCCACTCATAGATGTAGTGAAAGTTATAGGCCAATCATGTATGATGTGAAGGATGAATTCTTGTATTAGCCAATGAAATGCTTCAGTTGTCAAAGCTTGTAAACCATATATAAAGTGGTTGGAACTTTGAATCAGGCTCTTTGTCAAGACTCCCCTGTTGGAGGAGACTTGGACCTCAGCTAGCAGAATAAACTCCCTTTTGCATCTTGCATTATAAGAGGTGGTCTTTGACTTTTAGCAACAACTAGGATGTCAGTTCAGACTCTTACAACATAAACTGTCTCCAGCCAGTGCCTAGAACATACATAGTATAGAGCAAATCTTTTCTGTGTCTGCTTCCCTGAGTACAATCTAGGGTCTTTTCTCTTGACTCTTTCTTTGAGATCAAATTATTATATTAGGGGCCGGGCGGTGGCGTAAAGAGGTAAGGTGCCTGCCTTGCCTGCGCTAGCCTTGGATGGACCGCGGTTCGATCCCCCGGCGTCCCATATGGTCCCCCAAGCCAGGAGCGACTTCTGAGCGCATAGCCAGGAGTAACCCCTGAGCGTTACCGGGTGTGGCCCAAAAAAAAAAAAAACAACAACAACAAAAAATTATTATATTAGTCTAATAGTTCTCTAAGCACAACCTGCATTCATACATCATAATTTCTCACAGCATTTTTCTGATAAAAATCTTTTCACATGCAAGTACAGATTGGTGGATAAATTTATGATATTTAAATAATTATTGAATAATGTTTATGAGGGACCATTATTTCAGGCATAGTTTTAGTGGTTTGCAACTGAGCACAATCAAAATGTAATCATGGATCCAAGAAACCAGTTGGGGGAACAAAACTGGAAAATTTATAAGAGGCCAAAGGGGAAATTGCTAGGAAAAAAAAAAAAAAAACATTTGAGGCCGAAGTGATGGTGTAGCAGTAGGGCATTTGCCTTGCATGCAGCTGACCCAGGACAAAACGTGGTTCAATCCCCAACATCCCCTCTGATCCCCCAAGCCAGGAGTGATTTCTGAGCACAAAGCCAAAAGTAACCTTTGAGTGTAACTGGGTGTGGCCCAAAAAACAAACAAACAAAAAAAATTCAAAGAGCTAAAAGAGCAGACAGTCATTAATCCCATCAAACTCTGACTATAAGTAGGTTATATGGGGTGGGGAGGCATTGCAAGGAGAAACCACAAAAGAGTTTCTTAGAGGAACTTTCATTCGTGGTAAAATGGGAAGTGTGGATATTAGTAACAGGTAAGTTGAGAGAGATAGAGATACAATCACTTGAGGAACAGGAAACAATAAGAACAAAGCCTGCAGCTGTTGATACATACATGTGGGTGCTTCACTTATCAGAAAGTGAGCATTAAAAAGAATTTGGGGTGGTGACATGAAGTGGGGGTGGACAGTTAACAAAGGGAGGCAAACAGGGTTAAGTAGAAGGACAAGAGGAAAGGTCAGGAGGCTAGAACTGGGAGAGATTTGCTTTGCAAAAGCCATGTTTCTAAATGATATCTATTGACAATGCTATTTGTTTGTTCCAGTGACTGGTGTTTTAACCAACCCAGCATCTTCTTTGCAAAAAAGCCTTAAAGGTCAGTTTACTCCTTACATATGTAGCAATGGGAGTGTATTAATGATGTAGGGATGTTGGCTTAGTCTTAACTGTCCACCAACCAAGCAAAGAATTTATTGGACATCAAGCTTAGTGGTCTGGATTTGGATTTGGGAGTAGGACCAATCAACTTCCACCTGATCCTCCCAATCCAGTTCAGTCATTTGTCAGCTTTCATTTAGGGCAAATAACTAATCTTACTTATAAGCAAACTTAAAGATGATTATATCTTTTTCAAAAGTAAAATTTCAGTTAAAAAATGAAAGTCAAAATCCGTGCTTATTATACACATTTCTGTACCAAGCAGTGTTTGTAGTTATTAGTTTTATTTACTTCTCTGAGGTACTTTGGCAAAATAAGCCTCAGTGATTATACCTGGATGGGAAAGAGCTCAAAGTCACAGCAGTGGTAATGATGAAATCGGCATTAGAGCTGATTTTATTCCACAAAAGAAAAAAATACCTATGCGTTTTAAGTGAAACACTAATCATTTAATCGCTTGTGACAGTTATGTAAAGTGTTCTGGGATTTTAACCTCCGACATTATACCACCTCCTAGTGGGTGCCGACTTCTCAATTTAACTGGCAAGAAGTCAAGGCTTGAGAGCAAATTGAGAGGCAACGGAGGCACAGAGACAGGGAGGGAGAGAGACAAGTACTCACAAGTCAGGAAGAATTAGTGAAAGAGAGATGGCTTCAGAAAGATGAGTCGGCCAATACTAAAAGAGTGAGAGAGAGAGAGAGAGAGAGAGAGAGAGAGAGAGAGAGAGAGAGAGAGAGAGAGAGAGATGGCCGTGGAGGAAAAGGAAGATTCATGGGCATCTACAGCCTCATATTTTACTTGTCAAAAAATTACATTGACCTTCATATTTAGGCTGTAAAAATATATCTTCAATCAAGAAAAAACGGGCTCTTTCCAAGGCCAAATCAAAACAGTCTCTCTGGTTTGTCTCATAAAATTAATCTTAAATACACTATATTTCCTCTCTCTTACACACACACACACACACACACACACACACACACACACACACACATATATTCTTGGGCAGAGTGGAGGCTCTTTTACAACCTCCTCTCATCAGGTGGGCGTCAGCAATTGAAGATTCAAATTGAGTGTTGACTAGACCACTGAAGTCAGGGAAAGTACAGGGCAGATGCAAAAGGAATTGCAACCATTAAGTCTTAATTTACACCTGTTTTTTTGTTTTGCTAAACTACATGAATATTAATGAGATTATTTTCATATACAAAATAGATACATTACTATGCATATTTTAATTGAGTTCTCTTGTTTATTTTTGTTTGGGGCAACACCTGACTGCTCAGAATTTAATCTTGGCTTTCAGGGATCATTTCTGGAGGGGGTTGGAATCATATGAGTTGTCAGAATTGAACCCAACCAGGCTCTGTCATATGCAAGGCAAGTGCCCTACCAGCTATACTATCTCTGCTATGATCAAGTTCTTATGTGTTAAGCAAAATGCTAAATACACAATATGCATAGTCAATATTAATTCTCACAATAATTTTGTAGGATAAGCACTGTTATTACCTTCCCAGTTTACCTACTGAAGACATGCAAGTCAAGGTTTTTGGTAAGAGTACCCCATTACAAAATAGCCTTAACTGCAAATTAAGTATGTGATACCAGAACTGCTTAGGAGGCATGAAATCCATAGCTTCATCCCCTGTACTTCAACCTATTAACTTCCTTACATGGCCAGTTCAACCCTTTTGTGATACTTGGCATCTTAGAAAAGTGTGTGACTCCTGAGGACCCTGCAACCAATGTACACAAGTCATTCAAACAAAGAGAGGAAAGAGAAGGAGGAAAGGGAAGGGAAGTGAAAGAGAAGGAAAGAGAAAGGTGGGAAAGGAAATGGAGAGGAAGGGAAGAAAAGGGAAGAGAAGAACAGAACCAAAGGGAGGGGAGGAGAGGGGAGGAGATGGGAGAGGAAGGAAGAAGAGAAGGAAAGGGAAGGGGAGGGAAAGGAAGGGAATGAAGGAGAAGGAAAGGGAAGGGAAGAGATGGGAAAGGAAGGGAAAGGAAGGGAAGGGAAAGGGAGGGGAGTGGAAGGTGAAAGGAAGTGAAGGGAAGAGGACAGGAAGGTAAGGAGGGGATGGGAAAAGGAAGAAAAAGTAGGGGAAGGAAAAGGGGGAAGGGAAGAGATGGGAAAGGGAGGAGAAGAGAAGGGGAGAGGAAAAGAAGGAAAGGAAGAAAGGGAAGGGGAGGGAAGAGAAGGGGAGGGAAGAGAGAGTAAGGGAAGGGAACAAGAAAGAAGGGGAAGGGAAGAGGAGGGGAGGGGCAAAGGAGAGGAGGGAAAGGGGAAGGAGAAAGAAGAGGAAGGGAAGGAGAGAGAAGGGAATGGAAAGGGAAGACAAGGAAATGGGAAGGGAATGGAAAGGAGGGGGAGGGGAAGGGAAAACAGGAGAATGGAACAGAAGGGAAGGGAGGAGAGAGAAGGGACGTATGGGAAGGGAAAGAAAAAGATGAAGAAAGTGGAGGGAAGTTAAGGGAAGGAAAGGAAGGGAAGGGTGGGAAGGGAAGGAAATGGGAAGGGAAGGGGAAGGGAAGAAAATTAAAGAAAGTGAATGGAAGAGAAGGGGAGGGAAGTGAAGGAAGGGGACCGAAGGGAAGGGGAAGGGAAGAAATGGAAAGAAAGAAAGAAAGAAAGAAAGAAAGAAAGAAAGAAAGAAAGAAAGAAAGAAAGGAAGGAAGGAAGGAAGGAAGGAAGGAAGGAAGGAAGGAAGGAAGGAAGGAAGAAGAGGAAGAAGGAACGAAGGAAGGAAGGAAGAAGGAAGGAAGGAAGGAAGGAAGGAGGAAGGAAGAAGAAAGAAAGGAAGAAAGAAAGAAAAAGAAAAGATAAAAGAAAAAAAAGAAAAGAAAAGAAGAGAAAGAGGAAGAGGAAGAAAAGAAAGAGGAAGGAAGGAAAGAAAGAAAGAAAGAAAGAAGAAGAAAGAAGAAAGAAAGAAAAGAAAGAAAGAAAAGAAGAAAGAAAGAAGAAAGAAAGGAAGGAAGGAAGGAAGGAAGGAAGGAAGGAAGGAAGGAAGCAAGGAAGGAAGGAAGGAAGGAAGGAGAAGAAGGAAGAAGGAAGAAAGAAAGAAAGAAAGAAAGAAGAAAGAAAGGAAAGAAAGAAGAAGAAAGAAAGAAAGGAAGGAAGGAAGGAAGGAAGGAAGGAAGGAAGGAAGGAAGGAAGGGAAGCAAGGAAGGAAGGAAGAAGAAAGAAAGAAAGAAAGAAAGAAAGAAAGAAAAGAAAGAAAGAAAAGAAGAAAGAAAGAAAGAAGAAAGGAAAGAAAGAAAGAAGAAAAGAAAGAAAGAAAAGAAAGAAGAAAGAAAGAAAGAAAGAAAGAAAGAAAAGAAAGAAAGAAAGAAAGAAAGAAAGAAAGAAAGAAAGAAAGAAAGAAGAAAGAAAAGAAAGAAAGAAGAAAGAAAGAAAGAAAGAAAGAGAAAGAAAGAAAAGAAAGAAAAAGAAAGAAAGAAGAGAAAGAACGACAGAAAGAAAGTAAGAAAGAAAGAACGAAAGAACAAAAGAAAGAAAGAAGAAAGAAAGAAAGAAAGAAAGAAAGAAAGAAAGAAAGAAAGAAAGAAAGAAAGAAAGAAGAAAGAAAGAAAAAAGAAAGAAAGGAAGGAAGGAAGGAAGAAAGTGGAAGGAAGGAAACAAACTAGGGAGGGAGGAAGGAAGGAAGAAAGGAAGGAGAAAAGGAAGGAAGGAAGGAAGGAAGGAAGGAAGGAAGGAAGGAAGGAAGGAAGGAAGGAAGGAAGGAAGGAAGGAAGGAAGGAAGGAAGGAAGGAGGAAGGAAGGAAGGAAGGAAGGGAGGGAGGGAGGAAGGAAGGGAGGGAGGAAGGAAGGGAGGAAGAGAAAACTGCCATCACTTTATATCAACCAGGATAATATATTTATACTTTCTTTTTTTCCACTCCCCCTCATATATTTATATTGTCAAAATCTCTTCTGTGTCCTGATTTCGAGCCATTGTTACATTTCAATTTTTTTGCATTACCTCCCATTTGATATTCACACACCAACACCATTTATGTTGTCTTCCAAAGCACTATACATACTGCTTCAGGAATGATTATGGATGGAAAAATAGATATCAAGGATGGTGGATTGTTTGCCCAACTGGATTGTTAAGTATGACTTTAAACTGAGGAGAGAATCATGGAATTTTTGAGAAAGAAGAATAGCTCAATCTTAGTCGATCTTAACTTACTGAGTTTGAGGCATGATATGATCTCTACTGTTTTCATTTCCTTCTTATTCTACCTTCACCCTCTTCATTAGGTTGCTGTGAATTAAACAAGAAAATGTGTTTGGCATTGTGAAGCACTGTCCATGTATAAGGTGTTATTACTAGCAGTATTTTTCTTCCTCACAGAGGCATTGGGAGGTCCTGCAGTAAATACATGCAGAGTGCCTGAAGCTTTTTAGGGAATTGCCTGAAAATAGCAATTAAGATAAACAAGTGGGCAGACAGGCTCTGAGTGTCTTGCATGCCTGTTTTCTCTTTGTTGGTTTGCATAAAAAAAGAATGGTTCAATTTATTCAATTTATCTCTACAAACACAAACTATTTATTGTATGCTAAATATATGAGATAATTCCAGAAAGTATATCAAAAGCATAAATGTGAACATGTTGTGAGTTATAACACATATTTTCTAACACATATTTCAAACCTAGGAAAAACAAAGGGGGCAATGATTTAGGTTAGCTGATGATTTACGAAGTTAGTCAAATTAATCTTAAACATTACAATTGTTTTTTTTAGGGAACAAGTGTTTTGTTCATAAGCAGAACTAGAAATTGCTATCAGTATATTCCATCCTTCTACTAACAATCTAAAATTTCCTTTAAATCAAATTAGTACTGAATTTATTGTCACATTTGATAAATATATTGTTTTAAGATGTCTTTTTTTTTTTACTAAATTGATAAAAATCAATGTCCATTTCCTGAGTGCCTTCTTCAGACAAAGTACTTATGTTAGGAATATTATCTGCATATTCTCATTAAATGGTCCTAGTACTGCTGTAAAGTAAACACAGCTATTCCTTTGTTAAAAAAAATGCAAATCAAGAATCCAATATTTAGGGAGATGGGGGCATTGGTGATGGGAATGTTGCACTGGTGAAGAGGGGTGTTCTTTTTATGACTGAAACCCAACTACAAATATGTTTGTAATAATGGTGCTTAAGAAAAGATATTATTTCAAAAAAATAAAGTCACTGGGAAGATCTAGTTAGCTAATAAGTTCACTCTGGTACCCTGAGTTTGATTATGGTTTATTGGTCCGAAAATAAATCCAGGATATTTTCTTTAATTATTACATTTCATGGACCCAATCATAGATTGTTTTATTCATAGTTAAATTTACTTCTCAAAATATTTTCTCAATTAAATGAAGACAATGAAATCCTAGAAAAGTAAATTCTAAGAAACAAAAAATTTTATGTAACTCCTTTAATATTGAAGGCATAGTATTTTTTAACAGTTCATGCATATGCATATTAGTTTAAGTTGACCTCAATAGTTTAAGTGGTTTTTTAAGGATTAGAGTCAAAAGAGCACAGCTAAAATGGTGTTAGAGTGAAAATTGTTGTTTGCATAGGCCCAGCCAAATAAGGGGGGCATGAAAAGGAAAAGTCTTGGCCTAAATACAAGGAGACCTTACCCCTGAAGTTTTCTGGCATAAGACCAACTCTAGGCTCCAGGCAGACTAGGTTGCCCAACCCAAGTCATTGTAGTGTCAATGCCCTTTTCTTTTTCACACTGTTGTTGGTGTCAGATTTCTGTAAAGATCCTGGAATCTGTGCATATCCTACATCAAAGTAAGGATGTTGTGGAGCATCCTCTAGCTTCACCTCTTAATTAGAGGGCAACACAGAGAGCCCTGTCCTGAAAGCAGATCCTTGTTGTTGTTAAGACTTCTGAATGTTAAGGGAAATCTCTTTTGAGTAGGTCAATGTGAGAGCAGCTGTAGTGTGTTCCCTGGTAGAGTATTGCTCCCAGGTGATGTTATAGACAACCTTGGTTGTTTCATAGATGGCATCCCTGGTTGAAGGGTGAATGAAGAATGTCCATTCTTCTGAGGCCTGATCCAGGTCATTATAACGATGTTCATGATGTATTACAAGATGTGTGTGTTCCTATCTCTATTAGATAAGAACTTGTATGTATGTATGTATGTATGTATGTATGTATGTATAGTATTTTTCCATTTTAATGTGCCTATGCAAAAGAGGAACAATGCCAGTGGTGTTATTGGTGCATATGGGGACCGATAGAATAAGTCCAGCACTCCCTGTGACTTGGTTCAAACAGTCTTTAAACTGAGAGACTCTTCTACCAGAATTCCTTATTGAACAGATCACAAAAGGAAGAACAAATAGTGGAGGAAATGGTCACTGTATAAGATAATATTTAGTAAGAGTTATAGCTGTTAAGGAAATACATATTAAATTTTCAAAAGACATATATTTGTCCCTTTTATGTCTTTGGAAATAGTTGGGGGGTGTTAAATTTAGTGTACCACTTTGGTCAGTGATTTGGCCTGTGCAGTACTGAAAGTAAAAAGGGTAAATGTGGGGTAATGATAGCTGGAGGTGAGGGAGTGAAGGACTAGAAATGAGCTTGTAGGGGTGTGAGAAAGGGCAATATGCAAGATGGACGTTCTACATAATCAAAAAGAACCTTACTCATAGGGATTACTATTAATAAATACTGTCTACTTGGGGGCACTAGCCCCCACACAATTTTGAAAATATATATCAGTGAGGAAAAAAATTTGCCCATGACTGCCTCAGTGCAGTCCAGTAACCCAGCTAGGCCTGCTAGCCTCTCAGCATCCCCAAGCTCAGGAGAAGGCCTTCGGCCTGGAGTCTCCCCAAACCCCATGCCAGCAAGAGCTAGCCTCACGATCAAGAAAGGATTCGGTGGATAACCGGAAGCCAAACATCTGCCTGCCCTCCTCCCTATGCCTTTCCCCCCCGTAGTGCTTGGGGAAGGGTGGGGATACCCTAGAGACCCCAACAGAGTAGTCCTCCCTGAACCCACCTTCTGACCACCTGAGCTGGCACCCAGAAAAGGCTGGAGATCAGGGGAGGAAGAGGTGGACGGCTGGGGGGGGCCTACCTAGCCTCCCAGCACCCCCAAGCTAGGGAGAAGGCCTTTGGCCTGAGGTCTCCTCAAACTCCATGCTGGCCTTATTTAAAAATAAAATAAGTAAATTAAAAGTAAAGGAAAATGTATAGTCACGTTAAAAAAGATGTATAATCCAATCCTCTTGAGTAAATCAGATAATTTCTCTAGACCATATCCTCCTCAGAATAGCTCTGTAATCAGAGATATGAGAAGTAACCATCCAAACAATATCCCTCCTTAACTTCCATTTTCCATCTATTTTTTTTTTCTCAAGGCAGGAGGAATTCCACTGGAAGTAGTAATTTCTTCATGATCTGAGTTCACACAGCATGTAGCTAATTATAGAAATAAATAACCAGTGACTGGAACCATCTGTCCTTCCTTTGGCAAATACCTTGCTCTTCTGTGAAATGAGAGCCACCTGCAACCTATGTGTCATAGGGAATGCCCCATCCACATTCAGGACCAGACTGCTATGTAACACCCAACCCAGAGTCATGATCCTAGGCATCCCTGGAGAGCCAGAGCTACTAAAGCAAATTACATCCGGGAGCTCTTTGTATAGCTGAAGGAAAGAGGCCAAGGGCAGAGCTGGGGCTCAGACCCTGAAGGTACTCTTGTGATCAACCTGCTTAGGTGGTGCTGTCACTCTAATGTCTTACTGGGCCAAGGGCACCGGGTGTTTTACTCACGCTTAGGAATATTCATACTGCCA
Source organism: Suncus etruscus (assembly GCF_024139225.1). Taxonomy (NCBI): domain Eukaryota; kingdom Metazoa; phylum Chordata; class Mammalia; order Eulipotyphla; family Soricidae; genus Suncus; species Suncus etruscus. Next base: position 5,754,733 of record NC_064852.1, read on the forward strand.
CAGTGCTCAGAAGCAATGAGAGTTTCCAAAATAGTCCCAGTTTTGTTATTAGGTTCTCTTAGAGAAGAGCTAGAGTCTAGTTTAAATCTTGATGTCCTAATTAGAAGGTCTTGGATAAAATATTAGATTGCAGGGGCCAGAGAGATAGCATGGAGGTAGTGTGTTTGCCTTGCATGCAAAAGAATGGTGGTTCAAATCCTGGCATCTCATATGGTCCCCTGAGCCTGCCAAGAGTGATTTCTGAGTGTAGAGCCAGGTGTAACCCCTGATCGCTGCTAGATGTGACCCAAAAACCAAAATAAAATAAAAGATTTCATATTTCTTATATGTAATTGAGGAAAATGAAAGTCCCTACATTGTTATTGTAAAGGTGATATGATATAGCGTGCAGGGAAATATTGCTATGGTATATGAAACATAGGAAGAAAACAGTATTTTGTGGCTTTTATTTATCAGAATAAAAGACTAGTTATAATATTAATAGAGTCTATTATCTGCTTTCAAAGATCTCAATGGAACTAAAAATGCATTTAAAAATGCATGAAAAAAATTTGGGATATGATGATATTTTGGAGGAGTTTGTAAATGACATTATAAAATTTACTTATACAAACTAAAATAACTGGAAAATCTGGCTAGCTGGACATTAGGAAAATATTAGGGTGGTAGGAAATATGATGGGTAATGAATATGAAGAAGCAATGTTTACAGACTGTATGCAAATTTTTGTTCTGTCTCTCCAAAACACAACTTTACAACTCATACTTGATACCTAGCACTCTTCTTCATCTATGCATAGACTGTTTAGCAGAGAGCTTATTTTATCTTTCTTGGAGCAGATAAATTTCTTCATTCATTCAGGGTTACTTTCACCCATTTATTTATTTAATGAGCATTGATTCTCGAGCACATTTGGTTAAAATCATTGCAGCGTGCTAGAAGAAAGCTGAGGAAACCAACAGACACAGTACAATGAGGAGCACTCTGAGCTAGCTGTTAACAGAAAATAAAAACTAAAGAAATACATGTAAATCAAGCCAAGGTCTGCAAGAAGCCTTGAAAACAAAGCGCTGAACCAGAGAAATAGTGGAGAGGTTTTTGTCTTCCAAGCAACTGATGCTGAGTTTATTTCTTGGAACTATTTTACTTTTCCTGGGTATCACCAGGAGTGATCCCTAAACAAGGAACCAGGAATACTTCCTGAGCAGAGTTGCATATGGTTCCCAAATTAATATATGTGTGTGTTTATATATTTTATACATTTATATATATTTATATATAAGTATATATATATATATATAGAGAGAGAGAGAGAGAGAGAGATTTGTATATATAGAAGGGGTCAGAGGAGAGAGGACAAAGAGAAGAAAGAAGAGTGAGGACAAAATATGAAGGAAGCATTGCTTGCAATGAAGTATGTAAGTATGCATTTATGTTGAAATCACAATTACAGATTTGGGAAATGAAGTACAAAGAGACTTCAAGTACAGAAAACAATTGCCTCTGATTTAACCACCACTGCTACTACATTTTCTTGCCCTGGTTCATCCTAGGCTGGCATTAACTATTTCGCTTTTAGTTACATCTCCTCAGATATTTTCAGGGTAAGCAAAATCTTCTCTATAACAAGTTTTTATTATATACCATATAAACTATAGGTATTGCTCTCACATCTTAAGATATTCATTTGCTTTTCAAAATGTAACACCAGGGAGTTTAGCATAGGATGTAACTCTTGGTCCAGAGAGCATGTGATGAGACTTCTAAAATGATGGTTATTCTTTTTTTTACAGAAGCACTCATTTTGTGTTAAGGGATTACCACCCACATTGAACATATTTTTAAGTTAAATCTAAAAAATAAGGACTCTAGGGGCCAGAGTGATAGTACAGCAGTAGGGAGTTTGCCTTGGAAGCAGCTGACCTGGGACAGGCCCAGTTTTGCTTCATGGTCACCTGAGCCTGCCAGGAGCAATTTCTGAGTGCAAAGCCAGAAGTAACCCCTGAGCACCACTAGGTGTAGCCCCAAAACCAAATAAATAAATAAATAAATAAATAAATAAATAAATAAATAAATAAATAAATAAATAAATAAAAATAAGGACTTCTGTAACAATTTTATAAATGTATTGAAGTAATATTGGTCTACAATACTATTACTACTACTATTACTGCTGCCAGAGCACACTCGATATGAAATACCATTATTGTATCACTGCAGATCATTGTAACCTTCTGTCACTTTGATATTTTTCCTCATTTCTTTTTGGTCAAATCAGTACAGAGTTCAGATTCCAGGGCTTTGATGTTTGTTCCCTTTCTCTTTCTCTTTGCTTTGCTTTTCAGTATTCCACACATGATTAAGATAATTTCGTATTTGTCTTTATCTTGATTTATTTCACTTAGCATGCCACCATTTATTTCCATCTACATTATCACAGAAGGCATGAAATAAATATTCTTCGACACTACTTCTAACTTTATTGATTAATCAAAATTAGTCTCAACTATTTTCTGTGTTTTGTTCATATTTTAGTTCACCGAGAGTCATTTATCTTCCATGTGGATTCCTTATGTGTTAAAAATCTCTTTTCCAACCCCAAATCTCAGAAGTTACTTTCCATGTTTTTCTTTTTTTATTTTCACCCACTCAGCATTGAGAACTGAGACCTGAATCAATGTTTAAATCATTATAAATCCTTTGCATTTGCCTTTTTAGTGGGAGCTCAGAAATATTTCAGGATTTTAGAGTGATAATTAGATCTCTCAGTTGAGACAAATGCCACATAATTTGTCCAGTCCTGCAGCAATTTTTGCTTCTTGGAAGGCAGGCAAATATTTAAGAATAAAATGAGACTGTTGCTGACATGAATTAAATAAACAACTGACTTAAATCTTTAAAATGATTTTCTTGTTTTTGCTCGTTAGTCAATATTGCAGAGTCCCACACCAAAAAAAATTGAGCAGTCCCTGAATCTCAAAGATCATTCCTTCTCTAACTCTTCATTATTCATGCTAATTTATATGAGCCTTGAGGTAAGTTATTACTAGTATTCCTATTGCACCAGGTCTAACTTTGGAAAATATAAAAATGAAATGTAATGGAGTCTAATTTATGACTATTTCCCCTATCACCTGAGCAAAGGGGAAAATAGAGTTTTCCTTTAGCAGGAAACTGGGAGTTTCAAGAGTTCACTTCAGAAAATGGCAAATAAAGACAGAAGAAAAGAACCTCTCAGCCAAAGTAGTTATCAGAAAATTTGGAAATTATTTTTTGACAATACAGACAGCACTTGCAGAATGCCATTCGCCTCAGAAAACGTTACTCAGTGAACCAATACAATACTACAAGAAATAAAATGTCAGACAATACATGACACAAATTATTTCTCTTTACACATCTTATTTCCAAACTGCAGTGGAGGCAGTTCATCTCAGAATATAACCAAAAATTTCATGTTGTTGGAATAGCACCAATCCCAACACAAAGACAAAACATTCAACTCTTGAAGTAATTCCTCCAATATTTTTACAATTTCCCATATTAAAAACCATAATCTACTTCAACATACATGATGATGATGATGAAATTAGTAACAAAAGTAAAGACTACTTATTTTACTTTATTGGTAATAATACAGCATCAAGAAAAAATGAAATATGGCAGAAACTTGCCTTTCATGTGTTAGAAAGATCCTAGGTTTGAACTCAAAACAGAAATATGTTATCTTCATTACTTTATATTTATAGTTTAAGTAGTAGGATTACAGTATTGGTAAAGTGAATGATACTGAGGTCAAAGTTATTGCACCCCACCACTACCAAAGTGACATCATTGCCAAAGTGACTCATCACCATTGTTGCTATATCTCTAGTCTGATCTTCTGTCCCTTTGTGCCCATAATCAGTTTTGTAATCCATAAACAATGGTTTGTTTTTTGATACTATTTCTATATCTTTTTTCTGTTTCTACTCCACAATATAAATGAAGTCATATAGTAGTGTCCTTTTCCTTATTTTTTCACTCAACATGATACCTCCCAGTTCCACTAATGTTAGAGTACAAGGACTAAGGACTAAAGACTTCCTGAACAGAAGTAGGCATATATACTTTTGAATTATTGTTTTTTGTCTTTTGAGAGTGGATACAAAGAATTAGTCACTGGTCATATTAAAGTTCTATTATGAATAGAGTAGGGACCACTCTACTCTTTTTCATAAAACTTGAACTAGATGAGATTTCTATGAACAGTGAATCAGACTTTATTTTTACTACATCCCTGTCAAAATTGCCAAAAAATAGTATAAATTAACTTTACTAATATGATTAACAAAGTACTTCAAGTGAATGAAATTTAGCTTGTGGTCTATTTTTGTAGGGTCAATGAGATATATATTTTTTACATTTTATAGTATTGCTTTAAAAATCAATGCACATGCCATTAATAATATAATATGACCTACAATATTTTAAGTATTTATTACTTGACTTCATTAAAATGTTCCCCAAACTTCCATATATAATAATAATTTGTGGCATTCACCAGATAACAGGTTATTTTACAATTTTTAAATCAATATTTTATTTTGGAAGAGCATTAACACTTGAAATATATTTACAACTAGGTCTTCAGACCATACTTGGATGTTAATTTACTCATGGTAATAGATTGTTATTTTTAGTTTTAGGATAAGTCTATAACCATATAGTATCAAAACTGCATGTTTTGCTAACAGAATTCTTGCTTTGCTCTATATATTCCATACCTCAAAACAGAGTTATCCAAGAAAAAAAATAGAGAGTAAGAGATATACCTTTACATCAGACTTTTTTCCAATGATCCCAAGCTCTAATGTCTTTACTCTAAAATGGCATAAGTAAAATAATATAAGCATACTGAAGTGGTCCAGTTGGAGCAGAACCTGGCTCAAAACTTTTCTAGCATATGGAATCCAAGATCCTCTTTCACCTTCCTTCCATGCAGCGTCTGTTAGTATCCATGTACTTGTATGGGAGGACTGAGTCCACTGTGATCCTTACAAAATAACTAGTAGGCATGGGGGAAATGCACATTACAAATCACAGAAACAGCCAATATGTTCCTATAAAATAAAACCTCATTCTCTTCTGAGGGAAGAATGAATCCTGAGACATAAACTAGATTGTGCAATGGGGTCTGAGGTGAGAGAATTAGGGTCACAGAAGCAGGTGAGTACTTATTAAACCTGTTCTAGCCGTGACATCCTTTTAGCATGCGAGGCCCCTGTGGGGAAAAGCTAGACTGATCAAATGAGAGAATTTGCATTAACCCCAGATCTTCTGCAACTGCACAAACTGTCTCTGCATTAGGAACTCAAAACACCTCCGAGAAAATGCTTCTGTCTTCCCTAAAAGCATTTGATTTTGGACATTTGAATATGGTTACTTTTCTGTTATTTACTTGCTCTGGTTAGGACTACAGTACTTCTTTTTTGTTTGTTTGTTTGTTTGTTTGTTTTGGGGGCCACACCCAGCGGTGCTCAGAGGTTACTCCTGGCTATCTGCTCAGAAATAGCTCCTGGCAGGCACGGGGGACCATATGGGACGCCGGGATTTGAACCAACCACCTTAGGTCCTGGATCAGCTGCTTGCAAGGCAAACACCGCTATGCTATCTCTCCGGCGACTACAGTACTTCTTAAAAAGAATTTGTCAGAATGGAAATCCTTATTTTATTCTTTGTGTGTGTGTGTGTGGGGGGGGGGACCTTATGGGAAGCCGGATTCGAACTGATGACCTTCTGCATAAAAGGCAAACGCCTTACCTCCATGCTATCTCTCCGCCCCCCCTTATTTTATTCTTAATCTTACAGTCAACTCATTCTTTAAGATCAATATATCTTAGTAATTTAATCAAAGTGTGAATGAAAGAGATTGGAGCTTCCACTAGGGGAATATTCCTGAAACTCAAGTTATTTGAAAATAGATTCCTAATTGCAGAATCCTAAGAAAACAGCTGGCCCCCTCTGTAAAGCTCAGACCTATAAATTTTCAAGCCTATAAGTGCTAAGTTAAAGCTACTGTTGATAACTAGGCTTTTGTACAGCTAGTATTTGTTCTAGAATATCTGGTAAGGAACTTTCTTTCAACATTATCTCTGCTCTTACAGTGTAGAGTAGCAGGGGAACAAGACCTTTTCCTTAAAATAAAATCAATTGGTAGTTGACGAAGTTTGTATGTAGAGCACTTGCCTTGCATACATGAGAGCCTAAGATCAATGCCTTGTATTGAAAATAAATAAATGAATATTAATATTGTTTGGAGAACACAAATCACTGACCTCATATTCCCTTAAGCCTGATTGGAATTGATTATTAAGCAAGACCAAGAGTAGGCTCTGAAGACAGTCAGAAATGGCCCCCAAACAAAAGAAACACGAAAAATATATAAAGAAAAATAAAATTTGCTTCCATCAGAACAAATGAGATTCATATTCCTTTTAAAATGATATTAAAAATATTTAGAATGATGTTGAAAAAAATTTTTATGACCCTTCGTTTGTAAGTTTGTTATCCCTTAACATATAATTTTATTTTTTCTTATATCTTGCTATAAGGTGGAAATTTAAGTTATAATTTCAATCAGAACTTAAAATAAGAACAGTTTTATGGGGCCGGAGAGATAGCATGGAGGTAAGCCATTTGCCTTGCATGCAGAAGGTTAGTGGTTCGAATCCCGGCATTCCATATGGTCCCCCGAGTCTGCCAGGAGCGATTTCTGAGCATAGAGCCAGGAGTAACCCCTGAGTGCTACTGGGTGTAACCCCAAAAGAAAACAAAAAAAATGAGAACAGGGGCCGGGCGGTGGCGCAAGAGGTAAGGTGCCTGCCTTGCCTGCGCTAGCCTTGGACGGACCGTGGTTCGATCCCCCGGTGTCCCATATGGTCCCCCAAGCCAGGAGCAACTTCTGAGTGCATAGCCAGGAGTAACCCCTGAGCGTCAACGGGTGTGGCCCCCCCCCCAAAAAAAAAAACAAAAAAAAAATGAGAACAGTTTTAGAAACTTTTTGTTTGTTTGTTTTGGGGTCACACCCAGCAGTGTTCAGGAGTTATTCTTGGTCTTGGCTCTGCGCTCAGAATTCGCTCCTGGACGAGCTCGGGGGAACCATATGGGATGCCGGGATTCAAACCAGGGTTTGTCCTGTGTTGGCCACTTCCAAGTCAAATGCCTTACTGCTGTGCTATCACTCCAGCCCCTAGAAACATTTTTTAAATTATAATTTATAGTTGTGTTTAGAAGTATTTCATAATAGTCAAGAATCTCCTATGTTCTAATTTTAATATCTAGTTAGTTCTTTCTATGCACTCCATATGTTTCTGTTCCTACTTATCTTTTGCCTGGTTTATACTAGTATATTTTTTGTTTAAGAAATACTGACTGTTAAAATATTGGCCACATTAATTTTCCTCTATGAAACTAAAATATACCAACTAAATCTTCAATAATAATGTCTTATCTCCCATAATATTTATTATTCTTATTGTTCTCTTTGACACTTCAATTTTGCCTTAATGCAATATTGCAATATTGATTATATCACTGTGTTAGTATTATTTAACCTTTCAAAAGATTATGTCATGAACTTTCAAATATATCATATGTTCCCTGAGGGTACAATCTGCCTTGTATAACTTCACAGTCATCCTGGAGCGTAGAATACAGGTCAATAAAATATTTTGATTGACTAGTGGGTAATAAAAAGGAACCAGAATAATAGAAATGCAGATGTGGTTAGTAAAACTAGATCAATGACATTTAAAATCAATATTATAACATTTTATGGAAGACCTTGGTTTATAGGAGGAAATAGGTTGAGAATTATCCATATTTTAGATTCATTCATCCATTAAATAGCTCTGAATAAAGACTGTACCCAGGTACTGAGGATACAATGGTGAAAAAAAAAAAAAAACAAGAAAGCATTGGCCTCTAGAGTGCTTAAAATTCTAGAAGCAGTATCAATAAATGAGAGAAATGTACTGAGTTAGTGTAAGTGCTGTGAAGGTAAAAAAAATAAAAAGAAAAAACAGAATATTGTAGACTAGATGATAAATGCATTAGCCTTTTAGGTCCAGCAGGAATAAGTTTAAGCGAATCATTACAATTTATGTAATTTGTGTACAACTGAGCACCAGTAAATTTTTTTCTGAGAAAGTGATATTTATGCATCAAATGTTGCTTTAAGAAATGCAGATTCGGGGCCAGCGAGGTGGCGCTAGAGGTAAGGTGTCTGCCTTGCAAGCGCTAGCCAAGGAAGGACCTCGGTTCCATCCCCTGGCGTCCCATATGGTCCCCCCCAAGCCAGGGGCAATTTCTGAGCGCTTAGCCAGGAGTAACCCTTGAGCATCAAATGGGTGTGGCCCGATAAACAAAAAAAAAATGCAGATTCTTGACATACTATAGACCTTTAATGTATTATGGCAATTGCAAAACTACACTAAAATCCAAAGAAGTTTAACAGATACTTAAAGGTTTTGTTCTAATTTATTTCCCCTCCTTCACCTCTGAATCCTCTGGTAGTCCCTGGTCAAGATGTGTTTCAAATATCACCTCTGTGAGGGAGCAAGTGTTGCAGAAGACTGAACACCACAACAAGGATGGATAGGAACCTCTAGAACCTAGAGACTCTATCTTAGACCCTGACCTATAACCTGCGCAAATACCAAGCTCGCTAGCTACAGTGGCTTGATTTTCTCACACACAATCGAGAGGAAACTTTCCTGGCATCACAAAAAGGCCTTTGGGATGGGTTAATGAGTATATATGGAGCCAGGAGTTGATCCCATGATGGTATGCTTCAAGGATGGAGAAACCCAGAATCTCTTAGGCCACGGGAATTCCCTTTCTTCCCCAATGCTTACTGTGCCTATGCAAAAAAAAAAAAAAACCCTACCACTCCAGCACCCATACTTTTTCTTGTTTTGTTTTGATTTGTTAGTTTATGACTTTATTCTCCTTCGCTTTGTTCTTCCACTTTTCTCTTTCTTTTTCACACTTGTGGTTATTATTTAGAGATTTATTTATTTTTTTTTATTGGAATTAGAGTTAAACTCTAATTCTGAAGTATATTTGCAATTGGACCCCACCCATCTACCACATACACAGGTTGTTCTGTCTAGGCCATGACTCTGCTCTTTTTGTCCCTGATGCAAATGTTTGGCCTTCAATTGCATGTGAATGAAGGGAAAGCTCATCCAGACCCCACTGTCTGTCTCCCCATCCCTGCTAACTCTATCTGGTGAGTAGAAATATGTAGTAATAATTAAATGAATGAGCCCTGGTGGTGGTGGAGGATGATGAATGGATGGTGAGGCCTTTCTCGGCTGGTGCTTCTTTGGATTGGCGGGTCTGAGGGTTCGGGATAATGGCGAGGAAATTATCCACAGCAATCATGAAGTTTTAGAAGACAAGGTTTTATTACAGGCCCTAGCCACCATGTGTGGCTTCTAAGCTAAGCAGCCTCTTTCCTGCTCTTGCATCTAGCCTGTCTCTATCATCTCTCCATGCTGCTTCCTGCTGAGGCTTCTTGCTGAATCTCTCTACACCCCACAGGCAACCCCTTTGTTACCGTCCATAGACCCCGCCCAGATTTGGGCTGGTCTGACCATCAGGTAAGATTAGCATTTTGCTCTGGGAGGGGTAACAGAAATGAAGTACTGATTTATTCCATTCTCCACAAAAATCTTCTCCAAAAGACTCCCATGTTTCAGAATTAAAAAAAAAACTACCCTTGGGCTGGGCCGTGGCGCTACAGGTAAGGTGCCTGCCTTGCCTGCGCTAGCCTAGGACTGACCGCGGTTCGATCCCCCGGTGTCCCATATGTTCCCCCCCCCAAGCCAGGAGCGACTTCTGAGTGCATAGCCAGAAGTAACCCCTGAGTGTCACCGGGTGTGGCCCAAAAACAAAAAACAAAACAAACAAACAAAAAAAAACTACCCTCGCAGCTGATATTGGCAACTACACCTTTAAGTGTTTAGGATCTTGAGACTGTGCAAATTTAATGAAAATGAAATGGGGTATAATTTTACAAAAAAAAAATACACTGGAAATTTATATCTCCAGGACAGCTTTGCTTTACAACAAACTGGGCCTTTCAAAACAACGCTGCTTTTGATGAAATATTTATTTTTCTTTGCCGGGTCCATTTTTTTTCTTCCATTTTTCTTTTTTTTTTTTTCTTTTCTCCTTTCTTTTTTTGATAGTTGTCACCAATTTTTTTCTCCCCTTTTTCTTATCCTTTTTATCTCCAATGACGGTGGAATGGATGCTCAATCTACAACAAACTGTAAAGTGGAGACCAGTTGCACTGGCATACTAGGGGGTAGAGGAGGGAGATGTGGGATGCATGCTGGGAATAGGGGCGGAGGGAGGACAGCACTGGTGGTGGGAATGCCCCTCATTCATTGTCACTATGTACCATAAATGATGCAGTGAAAGATTTGTAATGCACTTTGGTCACAATAAAAATTTAAAAAACAAAACAAAACAAATATCACCTCTGTGAGATCTCCCTTGAGGTATTCCAATAAAAATTAATCACATTTATTTTCCAAACTCCTTAGAGTTACATCACTCTCATTTGTGTCCATTTTCTCTACCTCAAAATAGCTATAGATTTTCCAAAATGTATAAACATATATAAATATACATAAATATAGGGGCTGGAGTGGTGGCGCAGCAGTAGGGCATTTGTCTTGCATGTCGCTGAACCACTTCAGTTCTATCCCCTGCCACCCATATGGTCCTCCAAGCCGGAAGTGATTTCTGAGTGCGTAGCGAGTCACGGGGTGTGGGCCAAAAGCCAAAAGCCAAAAAAAAGAAAATACACAAATATATATGGTATGCAAATATATATTTATGTATATTTATATTTTAACATATAAATATACCCTCACTTGGAATTTTATAACTTTTGATACATAATCTAAAACCAAATCTTATAGTACTTATCTGCTAACTAGATTTCAAATATTTCCAAATATGGCCAAAATTATACTTTTCAACTCTACTACTCAAATATAAGCTATTACAATCTCTCTTTTACCTATGACCTCACAGAAGCCATTAACAGACATCTTCATTTTTATTCTTAAATAATGTAAACTTCTTTCACTTCAATTCTACATTCCAACCAAAATGATTCTTCTTTAAAAGTACATCTAATTAAATCACATTTTAAAACTCCATATATATTCTAATTAGACAGAATAATTTGCAAACTTTTTATGCAAAGTCTTCTATGACCTCACTCTGTACTTCACACCTTCTGTCTCTACCAGTTTCCTGGTTCACTGCCCTTTAGCTATTTTGGTCCTATTTTAGTCCCTTCAATGCCTCCCCCTTCTTTTTTTCAATGCATTCTGCCAGAAGCAATCTTCTTTCCACTTGAAACCCAAATAAAACCATCTATCCTTCAGGATTGATTTAAAATGTTATTTCTTCTGAAAAGCATTTGATAAGCATTGATTTAAATTACTTATTCTCTCTTAAAGCCCCAATTGCATTATTTTTGTTTGGGGCACACCGGGTGATGCTCAGGGGTTATTTTTGACTAAACACTCAAAAATCGCTCCTGGCTTTGGGGGCCATATGAGATGCCGGGTATTAAACCATATCCATCCTGGGTCAACCATGTGAAGGCAAACACCCTACCACTCTGCCATCACTCTGGCCCCTCCAACTGCATTTTGCATTTCTTCACACTACTTCTTAGAATACACTGGTAGATTTTCTTGAGGGCAGGACATCAACTTGGATGACATTCTGTAGAATAAGTGGATTTTTATAAAATAAAAATCTCTTGCTACTTCACTTAAAATTTCTGCAAAATATTTGTTAAATAAAATTTGTTTCTATTTGACTTTTAAAATACTGTTATTTAAACAGAGACACTGTTACTAGATACTTTGGTACTTAAAAGATTTGGTTCTAAACCTGTAATATTTTGCCCTATTTCTTAGGCAAGTAAATAGGTAAATGCTGATATTTTTCAACCAAATTCTCCTTAAAATATATCACAATTGTCACAATCAAATTATTTATAAAATATATCTTTTTTTGGTCTTTTTCCATTCTTCTTCTATTAGCTCCCCTGAAAGGAAAATGTAGAACTCATCTCAGTTCTAGATTTGTGTCCCAATTTTTTCTTATCTATGTTATTTAAATTTCTTATTTTTAATTTGTGATATCATCACAGTCAAATCATATATGTTACAAGCAAATACCAGAAGTGTAAATGAGCTGAGACAGTAAAACTAACCAAACTGATTGAATTTGACATACATAAACATATACTCTCTCACTGTTCACTTAAAAATACAAAAGTTTGGAAAAGCATCAGTTAAACTCAACATGGACAGAATAAAGTTGAGGTTTATGGCAAGCTCCCAGGATTTCAGGAATGGTACAGGTGAGGACCAAAGGAGACCTTATTTTTTAAAGACAGAAGCTAGTATTTCACACATGCAAGGTAATGTTCTGCCTCAGGCTATTATCTTAGCCAACATCTATTTCCTTTTAAGTGAATAAATCAAAGTAAAACACAGAAAATAGAAGACAGACTTTAGTTTTTCATGACCAAAACTAAATAAACCTACTTTAAACCTAGACAAAATAAATGATAGGAGACATGATCATTAAAAATTGGTATCAACAAAGGAACAGGACAAAGAAAGTCATTGGGAAGGTGAGAAAATGGAACATGGAGGCGATGGAAAAAAATAGCATATCTATCTTAAAAGACAAAAATAAAATTAAATACAAATTAAGCAGAGAATGTAGTTGAATAAGCCAAATTTTGAAATCCTTGGATTTAAATTAAGTTTTCTCTAGTTCTTTGATATAGGGTCTTATAGCTTAGCTTTATTCTCTGAGAGGCAGGCGTATCACTTCACTAATTAAATATGATGAGGACAAAATGAAGAACATCCTCCCCAAACAATCCATCGCCCATGAGACTTGACTATCTAACACAAGTGAGCGCCCAATGAAACAAATGATCATGCTTAGGAGGAAGCAAGCTTTGTGTCCATTTGGGAATTCCAATAAAGATTTCATAAGCTCTTATTGAGTTTAGGTGGATGCAGTAGACATGCAGCATCAATGAAATATTATACTGTCTTCCAACTGATCATGCTAATAACAGTATGGCGGTTGGAATAGAAAACATGGTGGAATGGTATTGCTTACATTTCAGTCTTTAATAAACCACTTTTTACATTCTACTATGGTCTGAACTCTATCTCTATTTCATAAAAAAATAGTATTCAGGCATTGTAAAATAAAAAGATCCTCTACTGGTGATACCTCCCCAGGCACTGTATTTCTTTCTTTCTTTCTTCTTTTTTTTTTTTTAAATATGGAACACTTCACGAATTTGCGTGTCATCCTTGCACAGGGGCCATGCTAATCTTCTCTGTATCGTTCCAATTTTAGTATATGTGCTGCCGAAGCGAACACGGCACTGTATTTCTATCCCCTTAGGCAGACAGGTCTGAAGATGTAGTGTAATGTTGGAGAAATAATACCACGCCATTCAGGAACAAGATTTTTTTGGAGTCAGCCTGCATTTTGCCTCATGGCCTCTCTCTTCCAATGTGCCCTTTGTCAATGTGCCACACCCAAGTCAGAACTGCTCTCTCTGTATTCTCCAGAACCCAATCCACCAAGGTGGGGAAGATCCTGCATTCCAGGTGAGTTTTTACATATCAAAAGAAGAGGTTACCAGGAAGAAGAAGAAGACAAGGGATCACCTTTGTTAAGAGTTTTAACTAGGTTCACCTTACGAAGCATATCCTCAACTGGTTGGCCCATCATTCCCTAATTATCCTGCCTGAGACAAATGCATATTCTGTCTGGACCAAATACTTTGGCCTCAATGATAAAACCTTCACATATCCTGAAGAACCAGTCTATAGAAAACAGGGAAGGAAGAAAAGGGAACCACATGGTGGCTTTAGCTTCTCATTACCTATCACCCTCTCTATTCTTCAGCCCTTCCTTACCTCCTATAATGAAACTTAAAGATTTCAGTCAGCAAAATCCCAGCAAGATACAAAAAGGCTCTTATAACCTGTGGCAATCAGCTGTCTTTAGATGCAAAGTGTCTTTTCCATAATTTCATAATGTACTTCCATGGAGAGAGATGGGGAAGAAAATAAGAAAATAAAGTCTGGCTCAGAAGGCTATTGCACTCACACTAGGGAGTGAAAGGTTGTAATATTATCGAGTTGATTACACTGTCCTTTCATAACTGAAATCATTCTTTTCCAATAAATTCAAAAAGGGCGTCCTTACTGTGCAATTGAAAGAACTCTTGGATTACCCAGTTTCTAATTATGTTAACATAATCATGGCAACCCCATTTGGAGAGAGAGGCTGAAATCAATTCTAATGTGACTCACACGTTTTTAGACAGGTCCTTACAGTACTTCTGAAAAATTGTTTTTCTAAATAATGTTTTTTTTTCTTTTAATTAATAAGCTCATTAACACCATTTATACCCAGAGTCACAGTATTGAAGATTGAAAGAGGACAGGGTAGTTAATCTTGTTTTAGGCTTAATACTGACATAAGTGGGGTCCCATAAAATAAAGACTACCCAAGGAAATCTGAATCAGTGATAGACTAAGAAAGCCTAAAGCCTGAAATCCTGACATAATATATTATTTGTATAGCTTATAATATATTATTCTTATAGCTTTTTCTATTTCTATTTTCTTATCCAAAAGTTTCAACTTTTTTTAAAATTTTATTTTTGGTTTTTGGACCACACTCACGGGTGCTCAAGGGCTACACCTGGCTCTGTGCTCAGAAGTCACACCTGGCGGCTCAAGGAATTATATGGTATATCAGGGGACAAACTTAGGTCAACCACATGCAAAGCAAACTCCTACCTGCTGTACCATTGCATTGGTTACTCTTTTTATTTTTTATTTAAATAAATTTGATGGGTAAAAGTTTAGAAAAGATTATGTGTGCATATTCAGTTATTTAGCTTTAGTAAATAGAAATAAGATAATATTAATGAGATACTCTAGAAATACTTAATTGTGTTATTGTTCTAAGAAATTTTGTTCATTAGGATTCTTGTGGTTTTAATAAATTATTTCTTGGAGTTTTAACAAAAGTCTCACTGTCACAATGATTCCATTAAAATACCATTTTTATTTGTTTTTCATTCCATAAATACTTATTGAGTGTACACACTTAAATAATTAATTGAAAAATAATAACATTAATTAATAATGGTAATATACTTGCAGTACAAGTGCTCTGTCATTTTCAATAGAATAAATTAACTTATATCCTTAAACTTAACTGCTATGAGCCTATTTTAGTGTAAACAAAATTAGTTCTTTTGTAAATATTATTTATTTGAAAGTATATTGATAGTGCCAGAGCATTGATGAAAGATTGTTATTGTTTTCAAATATATTTCTGTGCCAACAAGATTATTATATTTTATTGTAAAATTATAGTGAAAAGAAGTCACTATGAGTGACTATGAGTGACTATGAGGTTGGCCCAATTACATTGACCTTTAAAGTTTCTACTTCTCTCTTTTGTTTGCCAAAATAACTCCATTTTTATTTAGGAACTGCAGGTGATTTCTAATCACAGTTTTTAAGGAAGCCTCATTTGTTCAATGAATGCATAAAATGTTTGTGAATAATATTATAGGAGGCTTTATCACTGAAATTGTGAGGAGAGACAAAGCACATAGGCCATCTTTGAACACTGGTTGGTTTTGAGATTTTAGACTCTGAAAATTGATTATGTTAGTATCTATCTTTCTGTAAGTTTGAACATGACTGTTAAAAAAGCATTATATTTTTAAAAAAATGTTATATTTCTTCTCATTGAAGGACTCCCAAACAAGTCTACAACATACATTTGAGTCTATAAAATAATGCTGTGATAATAATATTTAGGGCTTTAGGTTTGTTTTGTTTGCTAAGTGAAGAACCATTATGTAAAAAAGCTTTAATATTAATGTTTTGGACATGATGTGTTTGTATATCTTGCCCAATACCAGTGTGCCAACATCCCTTCATCAGTCCTTGGGTCCCTTCTCACCAGCCTGATCTTCTGCTTCTGGTTGGCAGTCTCATTTTTGTTGGCAGCATTTCAGGGTTTGTTTTCAATAAACACTGCTTTGTTTTCACTTGCTTTCTTTCTTTATATAACACATATGACTGAGATCATCTGGTATTTGTCCTCCTTAGATTCATTTCTCTTGCCATGATCCCCTTTCAGTTCAGATAAGATAATGGAAAGTATAATATTTAATCTTTTCTTGCAGTGGAATAGCATCTATTATATAGCACAATTCCTTTATTTCTTCCTCTATCTTTGAAAATTGAATTATTTTCAGATAGTGACTATGTTTAATTATTACTGCACTAAACACAAGTGTGTATACATCAGTTTAAAATAATACATCATGTGTGTGAGTGTGTTTGTGTGATCTTGGGATGTTGTTGACTCCGCATCCAGAAACCAAGTAATATTCTTTTAGTGGAAAGTTTGAACTACTTGTGAATAGTGTTGATTATTGTGCTGCTTAATTTTATTTAACACGAGAACTCGTAGAGTTGGGGTCATAGTATGATAACCTGCTCTCTTTGAAAAATAAAAGTTCTTCGAGGTGGCATACATAAGGACAAGCATACATACATGGTGACAGACTCAGCACATCTGCCTTAATCTTATTTAACCTTGATCAATCCTCACCTATAAAAATAAACGAGTCACCTTTGACAAGTTCAATAATTGAAGGAACAAAGTGGTAAAGTTCTTTAATGGATGATAAATGAGAGCTGCATACAGTAGGATTTTCCTATGAAAAAGCGCCTTATTTTTTTTATCATTCGAAGGTCTATACAGACTTCATGACTCCACACCATATTAAAGACATTTATAGGCACAAAGCTATTTCCCAAGTAAACACAAGTTTATAGGAGAACAATCAACAGGAATTTGATGTACTTGGTGGCAAACAGGAACACTCTGTTGACATTTTCACATTATTTTATGTACTCTGTGTGTGGGAGTTTATGCAATTTTTTTACATTAACTTCTCCTTTAAATATATCTTCCAGCTAGCTACTTAATTGGATTTTCTTTTGTTATAAGAAGTGAACATAAATTACTCCTGTTGGGTGCAGATTAGGTTACAGGATTTCTTCTCTTCTGTCACCGTCAAAACTGGGGTGTCAAAAAACTTTAATATTTAATGCAAGTCTAATTAGTCTCCGTTGGGCCCAGGGCACTTAGCTAAACTTGACACCGACTATAGAGTCAAGTTCATTTAGAGAGCATAATTACCACTTACTTCAATCCTGCCATAAATGCCCCCAATAGAGCAGCCTTCCTCCTCACCTCCTGAATTTATCAGTAAATTGAAAAATAAAAAAAGAAAGAAAAAGCCTACGTTCCTGGAGATGGTGGATGTAGATTATGTGATTTGGTTCCTATTCTGACATTTCTGAGATAACCTTAAGAACTTGCGAGCATATCAAAATAGAACTAGAAGTGGCTAAGTAAACTGGAGAAGATAGATGTGTAACAGGTCGTTAGAGAAAGTTAGAGTTTTATGAAGATAAATTGCTATCCGTGACCAACGTTCTGAAAATAGCTTTTCCGTCTGTCTGACCAGTCAGTCAGAAAATATGCATTCAGAGCTTATTAGGAGCAGTTATCAAGCAGAGTTCTAGCTCTACAATAAGGAGATGAAAAGATCCATCTTTTAGCAAGGAGCCACAAGAATTAAGCAAAGCACAAAGTTAAATCCCAGGCCCATTGAGGTTTATAGCCCAGATAACACTCATCATTGCTCCAAAGGAGGGTGATTCAATCCCAACTGAGATTTTGAGAGAAACTGCTTTGAGGGAGGGACATGTGGCTAAGGTCTGAAACAGGAGTGAAGAGTTAAAATAAAGGAACACAGAGCAGTAGGGCGTTGTTGCAAGTCAGCCCCTGAAGAGGTTGACTGATGGAGGGATGGTCTTGTCTGAATTCATACTAAAATAGGAGGGTTTCACATACTCCCAAAAAGGGATAGGTTGGTTGTTTTGCATCCTGGAGTATGGTCCTGAGCAAATATAAACAGCTTCTTCTCCTAAATTAACTATTTCCACCCTTCAAAATTTTTCTCCTCTCAGCATTCCATCATACTCTCATGTCTCATTTCATGTCATGATTTCTTGAAAAGACTTCTCAGCTTATGTTTATCTCCCAGGAACCATTGTCAAAGTTCAAATCTAAACTATCTCTCTTAACCCTTTATGCCTGTTTACTATTCTTTTATTTTATCAGATGATGCCTTTCTGCCATACATGGAGAATATGTTCCGTGAGGGTAAAAACCACATGAATTTTATTGTATGTCTGTAGCCGGTATAACAATCACAGAAGAAACTGAATAAAAAATACTGATGCACTAATCTTTGGGAGAGAAAGGATTTATTTTCCTTTTGATTTACTTAAAAAATAGGAAAATCCTAAAGATTACAATGGCTGAATGATTAAGTCATCTGAGGATAGAAAGTATGGGGATAGGAGATCATTTACCCCTGATTGATATGAATTCATTTAAATTTTATACCCAGAATTTAAAAACATTACCTGGTCTTTTTATGAAAATAGATATAGTTCAAGCCTCGACGTCATCAAGTTCATTGCTTACTCTTTACCCCACCCAGTCTGTGAGGAATTTCTCACAAATATGACTATTGTCCACTTTTCTCTTACAACAACTCATTCACTTCTTTAGATAACTCTTTTATATAAGTCTGCCCCACACTCCCACTTTGATTAATGCATTTCAAGAAAATGTGGGTAGTTTAAAAAGTCAGTATGGAAGCTATTTTTAAAAAAGCAGTCTCTGCTCCACTTGCCCCCAGAGTTCAACTTTTTTCAATATTTTTAATTGCTTGTTCAAGTATTTATATTTAACATTCCTAAAACTTAAGAGTATGTTAATTTGTTTATAAAAATGCATAGCTATCTTGAAGTCAGAATCTGTGAGAGGAAAAATATGAACCACCAATTATGATTCCTTTTTATCTTCCAAATATAGTTCTATCAGTGTTTATATTATGTTTGTCTTTAATATTAAAATACAAAGCACTCAACACATATGGTTGTGTGAGTGCATGTGTGTCTATTTGTGCATAGGCATACGTACCACATGGCTTTGTCTGAAATTAATATTTGACTCATCACTTCCTCCCCATTGGCTTATTTTTTTTTTTTTTTTGCTCATACCACTAATTTAGTCTAATTTCTTTGACTACACCTCACTGCTTCAAGAGACACTACTAAGTACTGGTTTTATTTCCTTCCCTGACTTAGAGCCCTTCAATTCCTTCTGTACTTGCACTGCTAATCCACAAGCTGTTCTGAGATTATGCATTGAAATTACTGAGACTCACATCCATCTCCCACTTGTGGAATTGCTTTGATTTCTTGCATCTGCCTATTTTTGTTCCTGCCTCTCTCACTTAGGTGCTATGCACTCTCTACCCTCTTGTTTGAAGTTAAGTATGAGTCCCTGTTTGCCTGAAATATTGGTTTCAGTATTAAATTAAGGTTTGTGTATAATTCTAGGCTTCCAATCACTTTTTCTCAAAATTTAAGAGAAATATTACTTTACTGTCCAGTAGATCCAATATTCTCTCAAGCAAGCTAATGACATTCTGATCCCCAAATCTTGTATATTGCCTTTTTTATATATCCTGAAAGCTTTAAAAATATTTGATTTGTTTTCATGTTTTAAAATTTGATCATTATATGGTTGGATATTCTAGGTACTCTATTAGTCTTCAGTGAATTATTTCTCTGGTAAGTACTTCCCTTCCATTTTATCTGTTATCTGTAACTTAATTTAGTTAGATATTAGAAATCTGCTACATTAATTTTTTTTACCTTTTATTTCTTCTTTTATATATATTTTCTATTTATTTTCCAGGATATTTTCTTGACCTTAACATTACAATTAACAAACTAACTTTTTTTTTCGTTCTTTGAATCACATCCAGCAATGCTCAGAAATTACTCTGGGCTCTGCATTCAGAAGTTACTCCTGGCAGCCACAGGGGACCATATGGGATGCCAGGATTTGAACCACCATCTGTTTAAATCAACTGCATGTAAAGCAAATGTCCTACCACTGTGCTATCTTTCCAGCCCCTACAACTAACTTTTGAATTAAATGTTTAATTTTTCTACCCTGTTTTAAATTGCTAAGATTTCTCTTTTTCTCTATAGCAATGTATGTTTTTCATTTTATACTTCTTTTCTCTATGAAGAACAATTTCTTTTCAGACATCTTTATTTCTGTTTTCTTGAAAATATATATTCTTTAATTTTACTTTGTTTCCATTACTTTATTTGAATTAGGGTAAAGACCAGGCAGGACTCTACTATTTTTGGGGTCGCACCCGATGACACTCAGCGGTCACTCCGAGCTATGTACTCAGAAATCTCTCCTGACTTGGGAGACCATATGGAATGCCAGGGAATCGAACCTAGGTTCGTCCTGGGTCAACCTCGTGCAAGGCAAACGCTCTACCATTGTGCCATCATTCTGGCCCTTAAAGTTCATTTTTAAAAAATTTTTTTGAAGCTCTGTCTTTGTATGATCTTTAAATTATTTCCCTATCTTATCTACGTACATATCTACATAGATATTTTATATATAGTTAATCATTTATCTATATCACTAAGAATACTCATGGAACTTTTCAATAAATGGACTTCATCATTTTGTGGTTGGATTAGGATTTGGTCATTTTGTTGGATAGGTATTATCTGTTATATATAAATTTTTCCCAGAGGTGAATGTCTCCTGGGGGGACATTAATTTTATTTACAGCATTCTGAACCAAGTGGGGGAAAATGCCATTCAATAGTATGGTTTCCGTATATATGTGCTTACATACTGTAGTCTCAATGTCACTGAGACTAGACTTAGTATTACTGAGACTTGGTGTTCTGCTTCAACCTCTTTAGGTTTTAGAAGACTACGTCTTCTGTAGTATTTTATAAAGAAGTGGCAAGCGTTTTAAAGGATTTCATAGGATACTTCTTCTCGCCCTTTCAACAACCCTTTTATCTGCAGTCCCATCTGTAACCCATTATTTCTGACTTCAGAACACCTCCAAATATCTGCTTCTCCCCATATTTTTGCGATGCTATTCATCATTCAACCTCTTTTGAACAAAGTCAGTCAGCATTTATCTATAGGAGTTTCACTTTTCAGACTTCTATTGACATTCCCCTTTATCCATTATACCTATTATTCTCTTTACTAAGTAAAAAACTTTCGTTAGCCATCATTTTAGTAAGGTTTAAGGAAAAACATGTGTGATATTGTGGTTGATTCCAAGATCATAATGTACCTCCCCATATTCTTTTTTTCTTTAGACAAGGATCAGTCACATTATTCCCAAATATATGGTACACATTACAGGCTAAGCCAGTTGAACAATACTTATAATTTTATTGTAATAATTCAAGAGTTTTACAGACATCTCAAGGTTTATTATGTCTAAGTTTGAGAGTACACAATCCTTGGTATCATAAAATAAACTTTTAGGTTTTTTTTTTTTTTCAAATACAATGAATAAAAATGGGATGCTATACTTGAAGAACAAAAGCAGAGAAGGAAAGAATACTACATGTTGCACTTCTGGGAAATAGGCAAAGTATTAGAGCCAGGATATGAGTAGAGAGAAAAAAACGTCCCACGTACCTTGGTGGGAATCTGCAGAGCCTACAATTCCAAGGACTCTGAAGCCTGAAAAGAACCAAATCAATCTTGCTCTCAAATGTTTTTTCTAATTATAATGTGCAATGAGTTTCTAGCTCCTGGGACTGTCATCAGAAACACACAGATATTCTCAGGGGATAATGTGGAAAGAATTTGTACCTGGTGTGAAATAATCTTTCCGGCCCTAGGAAACAGTGTAGCTCTAAAACATAAAGATAAAATGGCTTTCTTTGTCGATAGCTGCTAGGAAAAAATCTACAGATTCAGAATTTAGTAGGAACCATATACTAATAGAACATAGAGGAAATAATCAATAATTGAAAGATGATAAAAAAGGAGAAAATATATGTAAATATTTTATTATAATTTATAAAATATTTTATGAATAAAATTTATTTTTAATTAATAACTTATTTAAGCACCATGATCACAAACATGTTTGTAGTTGGGTTTCAGTCATAAAAAGAATACCTACTTCACCAGTGCAAGCTTCCCACTACCAATGCCTCCAACTCCCTCCTCCCCCACCCCTGCCTATCTTCGAGACAGGAATTCTATTTCTCTCACTCACTATCATTGGCATGATAGTTGTCATTGTCAGTGTAGTTATTTCTCTAACTGCACTCACCTCTCTTTGTGGTAAGCTTCATATCATGGGCCAGTCCTTCCAGCCCTCATCTCTACTGTCTCTGGGTATTATTTTGTAGAATCAAATAATTAACGATGGGGCTGGATGGCGATGGATGGAGGCCTTTGTGCTTAGGCCCCAGCCATGTGGCTTCATCCCCCATCCAGCCGGCGGGTTCCAGGCCTAGGTGAACGGCAAAATCACTCACTCACATGCAGGCATTAGGAAGCATCATCTTTATTCATGCCCTAACCACCACAGGTGTGTGGCCTATCTCATAACCTTTCAAGCATTCGGCCATTCTTAGCCCTGCATCTTATAATTCAGCCATCTTCCTCCGACCCCTCATCCCCAGGCTCCAGGGTATATCTCCCTATTCCAAGACCCCTCCCAGGAATGGGCCGGGTCTTGCAGGTAAGGTCACACCTAATATCCGGTTCCCAAGACCCCTCCCAGAAATGGGTGGGTCTCAGATAGGAACACCTAAATCCAGGGTGGAGTTACATTATTTAAGTAAATGCTCATACCCTTATGAGAGAAGCTGAGTGGCTTAAACTATTTGTACCTTTATATAAAGAAGCACTTCCCAAGAAGCATGAATTTGATTAAGATCACACAACCAGGGATGAAACAGATAGGATGGATCAGGTGTTGGCTCTGCATGCAGTTGACGTCACATCACAAGTGGTTCCCTGAGCACTAGGAGTGATCCCTGAGAAGAGTGAAAGGAGTAAACTTTGAGTACATTGACTGTGGCCTAAGAGCCTCTGCCCTTCTGAAACAACCTACACATATCATACAGGTTGCCACTGAGTCTAAGTTGGATTCCTATGTCTTAGGTCTTGTAGTTCTCAAGGTATTTTTAGCTATGTAGAAACGTATTTGGGGATGATAATTCAGAATGAGTATAGTGCTTTCTTCACATTTGTAGGTTCTAGAAATTTCAGGACTGTTTCATGAAAATTATGTTCCTGTTCCAAAGGTGGTAGTGATAGGTCATTTGTTTTTAGAGCTTCCATGTATTGATCTTCATGATAGCAGGAAATAAGGGGTTAAAAATGGGACAGGAGGGAGAATAATTGACATGTGGGCCTGCTGGTCTTTCCCCAGGCCATCTGGGAGTTTAAATAGCCACAGTTAATTAAAAATAAACTGACACTTTACTTTAAGGATAGTTTTAATAACCATTTATAAATGTTACATTAAAAATTCATATACTGTTATCAACTCCTGCTAAGGATTTACAGCACAATGAAGGTGTTATGAATGTTTTATAGGTACTGGGGAAAAAGGCTCTTCCTGTAGAGATATTTTCAGAACATTATTTGTCTTTTTCCAGGCCACATCATAAGTACTTAAGACAAGAGCAGCTTGTGGAATAAAAACAGCTCTCAGAGTTCAGGTTGCAATCTTGCCCACACACTTCTCACTAGCCACAACTCTTTGCTTTAGGCTGAATATATTTTCAGCAGAATGTTCCTTGCAAGTTGAGAATGATCTTACAGAGGACTCAAGTGGGCACTAGCAACTCAGCAAATGGCATGAGTAAAATCCTACCCCCAAACAACTGTCATTTCACTGATGAAGCACATGAGCAGAAATGTAAGGTGTAGGGGCCGGAGTGATGGCGCAGTGGTAGGGCATTTACCTTGCATGTGGCTGATCCAGGACATACCTCAGTTCAATCCTCAACATCCCATGTAATCCTCCAAGTCAGGAGCGATTTCTGAGTGTATAGCCAGAAGTAACCCCTAAGTGTCACCAGGTGTGGCCCAAAAATAAAAAAATAAATAATAATAATAATAATAAAGAAATGTAAGGTGTGATATAAAAATTGTACCTGGTTACACATGGATCTCATAATCAACAATCACTACTTTTACTCTTTATGTTAAATTTTTCATTGAAACCAATGTGAATTACAAGTCTTTTACAGTTGTATTTCAGGTACATAGTGACAGTGAGTTAGTGTGTATAGCTTGTTGTAGTTTGGATCTCTTGCTTCTGTTGTCGCTGACTTTGGGTTGGGTATTTAGATCTAACCATTTCTTATTTCCACTCAATGGTCCTGAGACCACTTGGCCCCTGGGTTCAAATTTTTTTTTTCAATTTATAGGAGGACATAGAGCTCTGAGATAAACAAAATGATTCATGTTCCATAGTACTGTAAAAAAGGTGGGGCCACCTCTCTAGAAACTATAAATAAAATTAAAAGAATAAGAAAAAGAGGAAAAAAAGAAAGAAGGGGATAGATGTGGCTTTTTTTTTTTTAATTTTTGTATGGGTGCAGTAAACATTGGGGAAATTAGAAAGGAATTTCCCTTGGTCTAAGAGATACAGGATGTCTCTACCTTTGAAGTGCTGTCATAAGACTGACTACATACTCCGGGCATATTTGTTGCTGAACCCTGGGTCTTTCTTATGATCTCAGGAAGTTCTCCTTGGTCAAAGTTCTCCTTGGTCAGTTGTCAAAGTCAGTCTTCTATAATTAGGGATCTTGGTTGTACTGATAAATTATGAAGATGAACACTAAATGTCTGAATTGTTCTACTTTAGCCTGCAATAGTTCTACATGTTGTAGACTCATTTTTGTTTGGTTTTGGAACGGTTTGTTTTGTTTCATTTTCGTGAATTTGGTCAGACATAGTTCCAGATGCAAAATGGTAGTTATGCTCAAAACTGAAAATGATTCTCTCCCAGCTGCTGTCTTTTCTCTTGATAAGAGTTACAAAAATTTATATCTTTCAGGAGTCAAAAAAAGACCTCAACAGTGTGCTTTGTAGTTATAATTGGAAATAACATTCCCTTGATCGTAAGCCAAAATTTACAAACTTTAACTGTTATTTTTCAGAGCCCATAACTTTGTTACCGATTGTAAAGGCCTGCAAGTTATTTTCTCCCGTGGTGGCCCAGATCCAAGGTAAAACAAAAAGAACATAAATGGAAAACAGTGTTATATTTGATTTATCTTGCTTTGTGAACTCACAAATTTACACACACAAGACATGCTCTCTACTGCTGAGAAGGAATCATATCCCCAACCAGCTTTTATATTTTTGCTGAGAATATTTATGTTCCACTCAAAAAATTATATTTATATTTTGGGGGCCGGAGTGGTGGAGCAAGCCGTAAGGCTTCTGCCTTCTGCGTGCTAGCCTAGACTGGATTGAATTGCATATGGTTCCCCAAGCCAGTAGCGATTTCTTTTTTTTTTTTTAATAATTTTTATTTTGACCTGAGCACATAGCCAGGAGTATCCCCTGAGCGTCACCGGGTGTGGCTGAAAAAAACAACAGCACAAAAAAAATTTATACTTTCACAATGTACTACTAGCAACTGCCATCAACGTATTATGAATTAGGTCAACAACTTTTATTCACTTAATATAGCTGAAGATGAATTCCTTTTACTGAACACACCTCACCTGGGAATTGCATCTTCACCTCTATGTAATTATTATTATTTCCTCTCTCTCTTTCTCTCTCTCTCTCTTTCTCACCCTCTTTGGTTTTTGATATTTGGGTCAAACCCGGTGATGCTCAGAAATCATTGGCTCTGTGCTCAGAAATTATTCCCAGAAGACACAGGGGACCATATGAGATGCTGGGATTTGAACCACCATTCCTCCTGTACATGTTTTGTGCAAGGCAAAGGCCCTACCATTGTGCTATCCCTACAATTATGTTAATATTATTTTCACACTTAAAATATTAACATATGAGTAATACAACATAGTCCATTTGTTTTTAATCTCTCAATTTCTCTTTAATTCGTTATGTTTTTGACAGGTCAGTTATTTGAAATATGGAACAATAAACTAGGTCTAGCATTTTTGACAGACATGCATACAGCATTAAGTGTTTAAGTTCTAATTGTTTGAAGGCCACACCTGGCAGTGCTCAGGGATCATTCTTGTTCATGCTCAAAGGATCAAAGCTAAGTCAGCACAGGCAAGGCAAATACTTTCCCACTGTACTCTCACCCTGACTCCATAGAACTAACTCTGTGTCATTATGGTTGAGCAAAATATCTATAGGATCATGTAGTTGTAGAAACACAACCCAGGTCCCAGGCTTTCTTTGTGGTCACCTCAAAGAACTGAACATGAGAAATGGTTTTAGATGCCCAGTCATACCTTATTTAAGTGCCTCTTAGTTTCAGAGTCTTTTAAACTCTATTTTATTGGGACTCATTATGCCCACGATTTGTAATCATTCTGTTACCTCCAAATAAATATCTTTAAATGTACTTAACATATTTAACCACACTATTTTAATATATAGGATAGTATTATCCTAAAAGTAATATCATGCCCTACCATTTTATCTGTAAATTGATTTTAATAAATGACACAATAATTCTAAAAATTAATAAGGTGGCTAGAGCTATAGCACACTGGTAAAGCACTTGTTTTACATATAGCGGATCTGAGTTTGATCTCTGGTGTCCCGTATGTTCCCCTGAGCCTGCGGGAATACTTTCTGAGTGCAGAGCCAGGAATAACCTCTGAGTGCCACTAGGTGTGGCCCCAAAATCAATACTTAATTAATAAACCAAAATAAATATGAGGGGCCAGAGACATACTAAGTGCAGTGGCAATTGCCTTGCACACAACTGAACAGGGTCCAATCCCAGACATCCCATATCTTCTTCAAAAATCCATTTGGAGTGATTCCTGAGTACAGAGCCAGGAGTAATCCCTAAGCATTGTCAGGTGTGTGCCACCCCAAAATAAATATGGAACTACAAAATTATGTATAAGGACATAAACCTTGAAGAGTAGCTGCATTGCTCCAGGTCATTTTACCCTTCTCTTTCTTTTCTACCTTTTAAGAGTTTGCCTGAAAAGTAGCTTTCCCATTGCATCCATGGGCTCTGACTTTGTTCTTTTCAAATCTATATCTGGACAGGCAGATTCACTAGCATGCACAGAAGAGAGATTACGGGCCCGGAGAGATAGCACAGCGGTGTTTGCCTTGCAGCAGCCGATCCAGGACCAAAGGTGGTTGGTTCGAATCCCGGTGTCCCATATGCCTGCCAGGAGCTATTTCTGAGCAGAGCAGGAGTAACCCCTGAGCACCACCGGGTGTGGCAAAAAAAAAAAAAAAAAAAAAAAAAAAAAAAAAAAAAAAAAAAAAAAAAAAGAAGAGAGATTTCAAAAAAAGTTTGTTTCATTTGTTTCATCCTTTCATTCGATTCCCACTGCGTCTCGCCTTTACCAGCTACTATGTCTGTCACGGGCTTTTTAGGCACAGTATACATAAAAGTACACTTGCTGCTGACTGCATTCTTGTCATTTTCTCTCATCACATACACAGACAATGGATTGTCAAAGCACCTTTCCACCCGCACGTCCTGGTGGGAACATGTCATGTGCATCATTTTGATGGCATTTTAAAATAATACCCAACATTGAGCGCTGAAGTTGCTAAAAGCGTATTTTAGAAATTTTAAGTCGCTCTTGATTTATAGTTTGTCTCTTATAGTCTAGGTTCTGTGATCTTGTTCAGGGTTCAAACACCCAAGATTGAAGACAGGACCCTTACTCAACTCTTGAAACTTAAAAGACTGCTCTATTTCATTTCTCAGACAATGGGTTTCTATTCAGATCTTTCTAGAACTTTATTTCACCCCACCCCCAATGTCATAAATCTGGAGACAGTGGGTGCATGCTGCTTTCATATACTCAACCTGAATTAATTATTCTTAAATGTGGTTATTTACAGTCTGTCACGAGTCATTGATAAAGTAAAACAGAAGCAAATCAATAAATCAGTTTAACTTCCATCAACTTGATTTCCTCCTACTTGATTGTTCTACAAATGATTCTCTTAGTGACTATTATTTACTTCACGATTTATATTCTAAAATGACGTATTTTTAATAAGAGAAAAACTTCAATATAGATACCCCTGGATATCAGAGTTTGCTGAGTGAATAAATGAATGCATGTCTTGCAACTACAAGAACGCACTGCTTTATTGCTCTAAATAACATCAGTGCTCCAATAACATACAAAACACCTGAATTACTTGAGACCACAACAACAGCTGCTACTTCAGCAGTTATTTTGCCAGTTGTTTAGAGGCCGTAAAAATTAACACGAGTTGGCAGAAACCTTGGCAATATATCTGCAAGCCATTTTAACTAGAATAAAGTTATTTAAAAAAAAAAAAAGAGGAAAAAAGCACTGCGCGATCAGGAGATATGAGAGATACAGTGGGTAGAAATCAGCATTAACAAGTACTCAGCAGAAATATCAGCACAGAACTTGACTCCCAGGCAGCTAAGTGACACACTGCTAAGCTCAGTCATCATACAAGCAAATAGAAAATATGTTTAAGATGAGGATGGAAGATAGGAATATGGAAGTTTCTTGAGAGAAAACTGTTAAGGATAGGCTGTTTGGATTCCAAGGCAAATTTGAGACCAACTCACCTGTAAGAATTCCACAGAATCAATAAAAGAAGACAGAATTAAATAGCTATTTCCCCCTAACAACCCTAAGAATGATCTTGGGCTGGTAGTCCCTGATCACTATGCAAAGTGTGGTCCAACACACACACACACACACACACACACACACACACACACACACACACACACTAACCACAACACAACTAAGTTAAAATAAAGATTATATACTCAGTCCCAACGCATGAGACCACATATTTCGATAACTACCAAGAGCCTTTGCACGTCCCTTAATTCACAATTCACTCCTGCCGCACGTTCTTTCCACAAATTACCTTGATGCACTTACTTTTGATGATCCATGAACCCTGCAAAGTAGCTTGCACCCACTCCCTCCCTCCCTTCTGGGTACCCTGCTTTTCTTCTTTCCCTCCTCTCTTCCCCAGTATGTTATTGCAAGATCCCTCACTCACATCTCCCTGCAGCAGTTTAATCTCGTTTGATTTGAACCTCTGAGCTGAGGGTCATTTCTAGATATTTTTCATAAAAACAGTATTTTGGACAAAATAAAAGCCAGCACTCAGTCGTCAAAAATGCCCGTGAGGGCAATCTCTGAGGTTTGTCTCCCTCCACTGTTCATCCAGGGGAGCAGCAAAACATTATTTCAGGGCTCGCCCCAGGTTTCCACTTGCTTTGACGTCTGCCTGATTGCCTGTTCAAATGGGGGGAGGTGGGGAACTTCAGGGAAAGAATGAAGGCAGGACCCCACTGTTGCATGGACTGATGTTTCACTAATCAATCCCAGAGACACCCCCACTTGTAGCAAAATTCAGCTCTCGAAAGCTGATAAAAACTCTTCCTTTTCCCCACCCTCTTTTCTGCTAGAAACTTCCTAGCTTTAGGAACGAAAGTCTGGCAAGTAGGACAAGTGAAAAACAATTCCCATTGGTTTGTTCTCTGGTTGTGTGACTTGCCTTTGGGAAAAAAATCATTTTCACTGCCTTCCTCTCAGTCTACTCTCTTATAGTAGAAGGCACCTCAATAAAGATGGGTGAAAGGACCTAAGGATAAAATTTAGCAACTGGAAGTGGCTTCAAACATTCTTTAGCCTGACTTCCTTGTCATCCTTTGAACCTGCTGTTCAGTACAATCACTAAGCAAGCCTTTATTATTATTTTCCTTTTGTGACAATCCCTGAACCCCAAACCCAATATGTTGCAATTCTCATCAAACTAGCCTCAGTATCTGGTCTTCTTTTAACTTCACCTAAGTGATGTTAACGAACAAGGGAAGATTAAATCAAAATAGAACAAAGCCAAACACCCAAACCAACACATGCACAGAATATATTAAATATATTTACTAATTATAGTAAATATATTTAATACATAATAAGTATATATTTATATATACTAATATATAATAAAACATAACATATAAACCTATATTAAATATAAAAAATAATTAAATATAATTTTTTAAGTCCACTAGCCTATAGGGGAGGGAGATACTGCCTACTACATGAATATTCTAATGCAATGCTTTTTCCTATATCTTTAAAAAGAGAAGAGTGGTTCTAATCCTTCAAGTTGCTTGCTGTTACTCTCACCATTAAGTCCTTTATCTTTCCTTCCTTTTGATTCAGGTTTATACCGATTGTATAGGAGTGTAAATTTCTTAAGTCTAGAGGCTACATCTTTATTATATGTAGTAAATATTGTTAGTACCAAGTACTGTACAAAAAATTATACTCTACATTGCTCTGTCCCTCTTTGCTCCAACGGACTTATCTGCTGGGCTAATTCATCCAAATTTCTGTTATTTTCAACTCGTTTTAATTTTTCAGCTCTTTTACATCTCTATCTCAACTTGCCTTTTATTAAAGGATTATATCCCTTTAACCAGTTTCCTAGCACAATGACTGAAACTATTAGTCCCTCATCAGCAACTTAGTTTCACTTAAGCTTATTTTGGATTATGGTGTAAAGATCATGAATAAATAAGCTTTTTCCTCCAACAATGAAAATAAAATTACATTAGTCTGCCCTCGAAAAGTCTATTAAGTCTAAGTCTAATATTGATTGTATCTTATTATCTTCTTAAATTATGTGCTTTGGCATAAATATTACCTTTTTTTTTTTTTTTTTGGTTTTGGGTCACACCTGGCAGTGCTCAAGGGTTACTCCTGGCTCTATGCTCAGAAATCACTCCTGGCAGCTCGGGGACCACATGGGATGCCGGGATTCAAACCAATGACCTTATGCATGCAAGGCAAATGCCTTACCTCCATGTTATCTCTCCAGCCCAACCCATTTTCTATTTACCACTCTATAAAACACACATACCCATACCTATATTGCAATATTCTGATTTTAACTACATATTCACTATTAATTTACCCGATATCACTTCTACTTCTTTCTATGTTTCTTTTTACTTTTTTTCTTCAATTGAGATATACTTGTTCATACTTCAGAACAGGAACATTTCATACTTTAAAAAAAATAAAACTACTGTCTAATTTCCCTTGTAGATATTGGTATCTGTCATTTCAACCAAAAAAAAAACATTATTTCAAATTCTTTTTCCAATGACAATGTTAATTACAGATTAGTGAAGATGTTCATTCTTCTATTTAGTCTCTTCCATTATCTATCTATTCATATATCTATCATCTATTTATCTATCTATCATCTATCTATCTATCTATCAATATATCATCCTCTTCTATTATCTGAAAATAAAAGGAGTCTAAAGTAGCCAGATGTTCTGCACTCTGGCTCTGTCCTAAATTGCCCATGCATTTTCCTTTTTTTTTCTTTTTATTTTTTTGGTTTTGGGGCCACACCTGGTGATGCTCAGTGGTTACTACTGGCTATGCTTTCAGAAATTGCTCCTAGCTTGGGGTACCAAATAAGATGCAGGAGGATCGAACCACAGTCTATCCCAGATCAGCCACATGCAAGGCAAACACCCTACCTCTGTGTCACCTCTCCGGCCCCTGCCAATGCATTTTCTATAGATGTTGCAAGTCAGCCCCTGAAGAGGTTGACTGATGTAGGGACGGAGGATGAGGTCTTTCCCCTTCAGCTCGGAGCACACGTCTGCCACCCTGTCTAGCCAACGGTTCTGAGGTAAAACGGCGGGTAAACAGCTCGCAGACAGTCAGGCTTGTGGAAATATTAGCTTTATTCGGTGGACAAGACTGAAGTCCAAAGCCTCAGCATCAGTTCCAGCCAAAAGCCCCTCGCCTTCCACAGACCCTTGTTTTTATCCCCCCGAATCAGGTACCACCCAATGGTGGGATCAGATACCACCCAATGGTGGAAGCAGAATTAGGTACTACCCTAGGGTGGGGACAGAATGCCAGGTCACACCCTAGGGTAGGGCACAATCACCGATCAGGGTAGGGTCAGTAACATAATAATCCCCTAAAATATTTACATACACAACAATTCCCCAGTTTGTTTTTAATAAACAAGTAATATTGTCTACAATTATTAAAGGAAAAAATAGTCAATAATAAAAGAGCGGCTGTTTGCATATGCGCATCACAGGAAAATGTAAAGAAAAACTTCTAACTTAAACACATTTAGACTAATTCTTCTAACAGTTCTCAGGAATCATCACAATCGTCCTCATCTTACAGAGAAAATCATGCACCAATGAATCAGCTAACTCATTTTCATCGCTGAGAGACAATGTATTCAATCAAGCATGTCCAGCTCTAGCGTCCATAGCATGAGTGATTATAATATTTGCTAATTGTCTTGTTCTGAGCAAGAAAGAAGATGGTAATGCCAATCCCTTAAGACAAGCCTGGCACAAGCCCTCCGTCAATGGCTGATGTTATCATATAGAACAATCCTGGCTCTGTGCCTTGCTTCCTGTATGATCCGGTATAGTCCTAAGAATCTCTACAACCATATGCTCCAGGCAGGATGGATTTGAACAATAAGCAGTAGCCCCACAAAGCAGATCTTTGAAATGCATGGCAGGGTTTTTCATGAGAGAAGGTATTTTTGGTTGGCAAGATGATAAGCGTATTAGTAGCTGGTCTTAAACTAAAGAAAAAATATAAGAATAAAAAGTCAAGGAATATACTGAACCTTTTCCAGGCTTACACAATAAATATTTTTCTTACCTAGAATATAAACAGGATTATCCTAAAAAATGCCAACACTTTCTGTCTTCCTGTTCAATGTTTAAAATATTAGAAGTGGGAACTGGAGTTATAGCACAGCGGTAGAGTGTTTTTCTTGCACAGGACTGACCAGGACAGACTCGGGTTCAATCCCCAGCATTCCATATGGTCCCCCAAGTCTGCCAGGAGCAATTTCTTAGCACAGGGCCAGGAATAACTCCTGAATTCCACCAGGTATGACCCCCCCCAAAAAAAAACAAAAATAATAATAAAATAAAGATTTCTTTTAAAAAATAAAAGAGTATGGGCTGGGCGGTGGCGCTAAAGGTAAGGTGCCTGCCTTGCCTGCGCTAGCCTTGGACGGACCGCGGTTCGATCCCCCGGTGTCCCATATGGTCCCCCAAGCCAGGAGCAACTTCTGAGCACATAGCCAGGAGTAACCCCTGAGCGTTACCGGGTGTGGCCCAAAAACCAAAAAAAAAAAAAAAATGTAAAAAATAAAAGAGTAGAAGTCCCAGAGAGATAGTATTTGTTTAAGGCACTTGCCTTGCAAATGGCTGAGCATACCATTCCTGATATAGCATATTATGCTCTAATTACTTCCAGGAAAAGATCCCTGAACACAGAATCAAGAGTAAGCCTTGATCACAACTGGAGTGATTCCCCAAAACAAATAAATGAGTAAATAAATATAAGAAATGAATATAGACTTCTTTTTAAGATATTATTTCCTGTCAAAAGTTTGAAACTTTATCACCTACTTAAAAAATATCTCAACACTTCTCGTCTGCTAGCCTGAATTTAAAACATTGGGTTATATTATTTCTAATTAATATAGATTAGATACTATTTTTCATGCAGTTTGGAAGACAAGTCAATTTAGACAGTCACGCAGCTGCTCAATAATGCAAATGTGCCTGTTTAAAATAGCATATTGCTTTGAGTTTTAAAATGGGGAAAACAGCATGGCAGAGTTGGAGAAGCATAGTCTTCTAGAAGCAGATAAACCATCTTCTAACTCTAACTGTATCAATGATGAACTCTGAACATATCGTTTACCTTTGTGGTTCTTAGTTTCTCTAAATTGATGGCAGAATACACAGTGTGTTTCAAGAATTCTTTTGAAATTAACATACTTTTATTTTAAAACACTAGCAAATACTTGTGACTCAATGGCAATTGTAATAGTTTTAATCCCTTTCATTGAGCAGACATATTTTTGATTCCACCTAGTGCAAGAAAATGCAGAATTGTGATTTTTGAACTTGGAGACACGAGCTTGGAAGAAAATGAACTTCTGGATTAATAAGTAAGTAGACGTTATGGCCACAGAATGCAATGGGCTTAATGTATGCTTTAACTCATCCCACAAATTCTTATTGAGTTTTTATTGCATACCAAATATTATAATAAGTGCTATAAAATAAAAGAGGTGGTTTTATACTCAAGTTGTTGACATTCAGGAGGATTTATATTATATCTCTATAAGAAATCATGCACATTATATATACTTGTTTTTACAACTTCCAGGATCATCATCTATTGAAATGTTCACCATCTATTGAAATGTTTCCCTTCATTGATTATACAAAGAATTAATAAATCCTTCAAGTTTATTTAATCCAGGACTCGTTTCATCCATAGCGTTAGCATACATGTACACCTGAACATATGCACGGACACACAGTTACATTCTAATATCCCTGAGCATCACTAGCATGAATATCAATGGGCACATTACCTACTCATGGCTGCCTTGGTTTTGTTCAATATTAAATTTGGTTCATAAAGTTCTTTGGTCTATTACTTGAAAAAATTGATTTAGCAGGAAAAATTGTTTAGCAAAAGAGAACTTCCTTGTGTCTGAAATGTATATTCAGATTCTCTAAGACACGGAAACACTATCTTTGGTGTTTCACAAATAAATTTGGTCTGAAAAGACCTCTGGGGCTGGAGAGATACTCAAAGGGGCAGATATATGCCTTGTATTCTTGAGGCCCCAAGTTCACAATCTGGCAATTATCACTCACCCCTGACCCCCACTGGATATAGTCTCAATGACTTGAGTATTCTAGGAATTATATTTCTGGGCCATGAAACTATCAGCTCCTTTATCAATGGGACAATTATGATACTTCCGGTGTACCCCACAGTCCCCTAGGCACTGCTGGTTAAATTATTTTTAGCAAAATCCTAATAAAATAAATATATGAGTACATATATATATGTATATTCCCATTATATCTAACTTTTGTAAATGTACATTTATCTATCTATTTATCTATTTATTTGCTTAGGGTTATTTCTGGCTCTGCATTTAGAAATTGCTCCTGACAGGCTCGGGGGACCGTATGGGATGCTGGGGATCAAACCCAAGTCAGACCTGGGTCAGCCACATGCAAGGCAAATGCCCCACCTGCTGTATTATCATTCCAGCCCCCTCACATCTATTTATTACACTTTTCTCATGATGCCTTGTGATGTATTAGTAAGTATTTTTGAATGCATGGCTTGCAAAGTTATGTTTCTCTTTCTGGGAAACTGATAAATAATTTTAATTAATTTTTAAATCTGTGATGGAACCAAGTTGATTTTTATTTATAATGTTAGAGTACCAGGAGATAGTGAAGTCAATATTTAATATCTGTTTGATCTCCTTTTGGCATCGAATGTGTCTCTGCCTCTCAATACCAATCATCTTTGAGTGACAGCAAATATCCAATTTATAAATCTGTATTCAATAAATATGATTTGGTCATCCAATATGCTACATGTTCTACAATATTTATAAAAGAATAAGAGACAATTACAGTATGCTGTATAACTCAAGGTCAATAGATTCTATAGAAAAGACAATTTTGTTAGTGCAATATCTTATAATAAGTACATGTCAAAGATATGTCATAGAGGAGCAGATGATTATCTTATTGGGAAAATATTTGGAAATAATTGTTAGGGCACTGGTAGATGACTTATAATAATTTAGTGGGGGGGGCTGGAGCAGTAGCACAACAACGTGGCATTTGCCTTGCATGAGGCTGACTCAGGATGGACACACGTTCAATTTTCTGCATCCCATAGGATCCCCCTAGTCAGGAATGATTTCTGAGCCGAGTCAGGAGTAACTCCTGAGTACAGCCAGGTATGACCAAAACAAAACAAAACAACAACAAAAAAAATGAATGGATACTATTTAAACTAAAGTCTATTTAGGACTGAAGATATAGTACAATGGGTAAGGTGTTTGCCTTGTTCTTGTCTAATCTAGGTTTGATCCCCAGCATCCAATATGTTCCTCTAAGCACTGCCAGGAATAATCCCTGCATGCAGAACCAGGAATAACTCCTGAGAATATCTAGTGTGATCCCTCCCAAAAATCCAAATAAAAAAATATTTTAGGAAAAAGTTAGTTGGCTTTGAACCTTAAAAGAACTAGTAGAGATAAAAGAAAATAATGGCCATTGATTCTTCCCAGGTAATATAATCTGGGTTGATACCTCTACAAAATTCTCAGAATACATGTGACCAGATTTCCCTTTCTGTGAGAACGAAAGTAGCTCCACACCCTTCACCCTCCAAAAGAAATGGCCTAGTTCCACAACTGATTTCAAACATCAGCTGCTGAATCCTCTCAGCAGGGAATGAATTAAGAGTCTGAAATCCGTGGAATTATTTTCGGGTTACAATTGCGCTGAGTCCTCACACACCCACACAGTCACAGGAAAGATCAGCAATTTTCCAACCGTACCTACCATCTTCCTGGCAGAAAAATAACACTGCTGCTCTACTAAGCTCCAAAAGAAAGTAACGGCAGAGGAAACACCCTAAGTAGTTCAGTTAGGGTTGAGATCTCTGTGGATTTCTCAGAATGGATGAGGGCAAATTCTCTTTTCTGCAGGAACCATAGCAGTCCAGTACAAGGAACTATAATTTCTGACAAAAATAACCCACAACTTTATCAAATTGCCAAGTCACCAAATTTGTTTCAGATCTCTATATCCTGATCTGCAAGCAGCCACAAAAGCACCTCAACTTTTTTAGTAGTGTCAGCTCAGTAGCATCACAAGAAATCTGATGAAAAATTACATATTAATCTACCAAGGTCAGTGGCCTTTAACAGTAACAAAAAAGGATCAACTAGCACCAACCACAGTCTAGTAAATCCTTAGACACTGACTTTAGTAATACTGTCGAGAGACATAACAATTACTTTAAATTGACCCTTGATGATACAAATTTTGATAATCCTATTTGTCTTTCTACTGTAACAACTAATATAAAGTTTGTGTGTGTGTGTGTGTGTGTGTGTGTGTGTGTGTGTGTGCTTAAAAGGAGGCAGACTATGGTGGTAAGTGGGAAATTGGGGCACTAAAGGAAAGATTATCCTGGTGGCTGGATTGGTGTTTAAACTATTAATGTCTGGAGTGATTATATTATGAACACCTTGGCAAATCACAGTGTTATTATAAATAATAAATAAAATGGTAGCTCTCAATAAGGAACTCCAGCAATATTTGATCAGGGTTCTTGAACTTGTTTTTTTTTTTTTTTTACCTGGCTTCCCTACTAGAAGAAGTATTACTTATTAGAACATACAAGGGCAACTGAACTTTAGTGGAAAAATGTAAGTTACTTGAAAATAAGAATGTCTACAGAAGTACTTTGAATTTGAATCTACCTTTGAAGAGCCAGCAGCAATCAACAGTGGGTGAATATCCAAAGTGGTATTCTTACCAAGTGGCAGCTTCTAAATTTTATCCCATCTGGCAAGTATTTGAAACATTTTCCCCACAATACACCCTAACAATGCTCCCACTTAAACATTTATTGAAAACACATATAGCAATACTATCTGTTATGAAAGTAGTGCTCCATTCATTGTATGATTTTTATATTATAATATTTCATATTCAATTTGATATTCAATTGATTAAAAAATTCTATTTCTTGGTTTATATCTACCTAAAAGGATTAAGGCTGGGATACTAAATTAGAAGTGAAGACCAGCATATTTTTCCATTAATTTGGTATATGTTTGGCTACTGCCTATATCTTGGCCAAGTTTTGGAAAGCTGATGTGTTTGAATATTGAGCTGCCAAGACGACATTCTAATATCAGCTTTGACTTAGGGTCATTATGCTTTGTGAACTAGAAACTACCTTTCTTTCTAAGCTATTGCCATGAAGAAGATGCTATCAAAAAACTATTCTCCGACAAAACCTATCAGCGTAATAGATCTATTAGAATTTTTATAGTGTTATAATTAAAAATAATAATCTTCTAAGTTCTATCATTCACTTAACTGACTAGATCATAAGTTCTCAATGTGAATATAAAAACACATTCCTGGGGTCTAACTCAAATGGTATGAAATTGCAACCCATTTAACTATAAAACTACTTTCTTGTCTACTCAAAATGCACATTGAAATTCAATTCAGTGGCAATATAATGTCCAAATTTCAATCTGCATGGTCATAAAAAGTAAGTTATTGCTAACTTTTGTTCCTTAATTATTACTGTTAAGACACTAATTGTAATTACTTTTCACAACAGATTGAGACTCACGAGATTCTACTGCTTGCAATTTAGAACGTTGATTTACTTATTTATGATTTATGATTTGTGAAGATTTTTTTATGATCATGACTTTTCTTTTTAGATTTTGAGCCACATCTGGTGACACTCAGGGGTCACTCCTGGCTATGTGCTCAGAAATCACTCCTGGCTTGGGAGGCCATATGGGACTCCGGGGATTCAAACCATAGTCTATCCTAGATCAAATATATAAAAGGCAAATGCCTTACCACTTTGCTATCTCTCCAGTCCCTGATTTTTTTTTTTTTGCATCATACCTAGCATTGATCAGGACTTATTTCTGACTCTGTATTAATAGATCACTCCTGTTGGTGTTTGGAGGGCCATATGTGGTATCAGGGATTCAGCGTGGGTTACCATGTTCAAGGCAACCATCCTACCCTCTGGACTATATTTTTCAGCCTATTATTTTTTGCTTTAAAAAGAGTTAAATATTAGCATAATTATTTAATTGTTTGTTTTTACTCAATCTCACTTAAACTTCTCCAAAAATAAATCTGATTGCAATAATAAGATGATTAAATAATTGCTTTGTAGTGTTTTGAGTTAACAAGTATTTCGTACTTATTACATATGACCAATATTCTATTACATATCATATTATATATTTTGTAGTTTCCTTTTTACTTAGCAGCATACATTCATAAAGCAGTAAAAGCAAAGCTGTTTATTGACAATTTTATAGTGTATGGCTAGTGCTCCTAAGAGAAAAAGAAAAATTAAAAACACAGAAATCCATGAAGAATTACGTCAGCCACCAAATAAGAAAGATGAGCATTATCTTGGGATTTTTCATTCTGATTGGTTTGTTCTGCATCAATACAGTTAATTAATATAAAATTCCAAATTAGCTTTTGCAGGCAGGGAAATGTCAGCAGGTTTCTTCTTGTCCTCCTGCTAAGTGAAGAACATTAAATCATTATTACACATAATAGTTCCTAATTTGCAGGTGGAAATATTAGTTCCCAAATGCATAAAAATCATTCAGAGCCTGAAGGTCACCGACTGCATATCGAGAGATTTTATTTTCCTGTTGGTCACTTTATAATAGTTTCATGGTTTCCATAGTATCTCTATTCCAGTATGACTTATGCCCCATACCTCATGTCTTCATCTTTACTTAACTATAACGTGGGTAACTAGGAAACCAAATTGTTGGCTGCATTTTCCTAACATAAGAACAAAAGTTCACAATGGTTAAGTTACTCACCAAAGGTAACACAGAAAATTGGAGAGAGCAGTGACTCTTCCAGATTGGTACAAGCCTTGGAAGGACTTATCAATCTATTTATTCTTGCTTATGTAAGTACCCCCCCGGTTCCCCCCTTATAACTCTCTACCCATGACATTCAAGGGGACAGTGGAAAATGCATGGCTTCGTTGGCAGCAAACACACTCTGTAAATAAGACCGCAATTACTGGCTGGGAAGACTGGGACTCTCTCTTGCAGTATTTTATCTGCTGGGTGGCCAATTCATTAAAACAGATATCTAGTGTTTTAATCACTCTGCCAAACCACCATCTGTTTCCATCCCAGACTCCCTCCAATCTTAAACATCCTCCCATACCTCCTGCCACAGTCTCCATCAGGTTTTGGTATAGGAATGGACAGCTTGTGAGTAGAATGTCGGGGGGGGGGTCTGTGCAATAATTCATCTTTAGGGCATGACAGAACAAGCTGTTGGATGCTGTGAATATGCAAAGCATGTCTTGCTGGGCAAAATTCTGGATCTGGAAGGAGGATGGCTCCTCTTGGTGGAAATGAGTGTTTCCTTCTGTCCACCCTACACTCAAAATAATTACCTTTAACAATGTCTCAGAAATTTTTCAGAGCTCAGGAACAAGAGTTCTGGCTGAAGAGGATCTGAAATCCAATACTTGAGAAATAAATATTAAATGTATCAATTTATTTAATGACAATAAATTAAGAGTCTTACAATGAAACAGGATCCTGCAATTTTTTTTACATATGCCATCTTGTTTTTGTTCTTAAAAATAAACAGCTGAAAAATCTGAATTTTCATTTTACAGATAAAACAATTAAATATAAAACAGGCTGTTGAGATATTTAACCCTGCATAACAGTTATTATATGATAGAGATTGAATTTGAACTTGTTTTCTTGAAAGAAACTCTGTATCCTTGATTACTTTAAGGATATTTGTGTTAGCAGTGAAAATGCTTCCAATAAGATGCCTATGTGACAATGTTTAGAAAATAAACAAATAAACAAATATAAACTCGATTTTATAACATTCATAATTGGAATTTTGTGCAAAATTACTCAGCAATATCTCAGCAACAAGGGTCTTTTGATATCTAACAGCTAAAGCTATTCAAAGCCACAATTAAACATGAAAACTGTACAAGGCCTTGGTAAGCTAAACCAAAACTCAAGAAGTTATTATCAAGTAACAGTCTTAATTACCATTGTGATCAAGACCATAGTGCACACATTTGTAACCAGAGAAATATTATAGTCATCCTATATTGGCTTCATATTCTAATTTTCATTAAGTCAAAATGGTATATCAAGTAAGTTTATGGACATTATATTTAATATTTAAAGGACAATAAAAATTCAAAACACAGTGCTGCAAAGCAACTGTGGTGTTTGAAACCAACCACAGTGCATTCTAAGTCTAAAATTCTATATACCAATACAGAAAACTTCCCCATGAAGTTGGTCTTAACAATCTAGATTTTTAGCAAAAACCCAATTAGCATGCCATTTGTTTAAATTATCTACCTCAGGGTATTTTTTGTGTGTATGTGTGTATTGTCCCGATGAAGCTAAGTTGTGTACTTGCAAGACACGCACCTTACCTCTGAGCCTATTTCTCAGTCTAACTCTTGGTTAATAATGTGGTATGTATATCGATGGCCCATCTCTGTTCCTCCATTAAGGAAGCAACTGAGGGAAAGAGATAAATCCTCAATGGTTCAAAGGATGCCTTGATGAGTTGAATCCTCTGTATGTGTTGAGTGAATGACTTGAATTATCAAAGAGACAAGTTAAAACAAAACAACTGAATTTTACTCTTATCTCAGTTGACCTTTCTCCTTGATGTTCCCTGTTCATGTTTCTCAACTTCTGAGTCTATTAAAA
The DNA here is from genome assembly GCF_024139225.1 of Suncus etruscus. Taxonomy (NCBI): domain Eukaryota; kingdom Metazoa; phylum Chordata; class Mammalia; order Eulipotyphla; family Soricidae; genus Suncus; species Suncus etruscus. The sequence goes on from NC_064852.1 coordinate 5,796,436, forward strand.
GCAGAGGAAAGCTCTTCTCTGAGGTAATTCATCTGTCCGGTTAATTTGTGTTAAGTAGTACTTTATCATAGCCCAGCTTTTAAGTCCATTAAAAGCGTACTGTTTGTCTCAGAGCTGGGAAAACTATAAAAGACAACATCAATCCTGAGGTTCTGGCCCACTCTGGACAAGCTGATGCTTTTACATGAGGTCCAAAGTTCAGCCTTCAGGACCTCTGGAACATTCTCATGCAATGACAGCAGGTCATGTGGTGTCACATTTTCTGAGATATAAAGCAGGCTGCTCCCAGATCAAGGATCCTTTTATAAGAAAATCAGCTGAAGAAAAAATCAGTAACTTCCATGATGATATCCTTCGAAACCCTATTTCTCCATCTTCTAAAATACTTTTTCAAAAACTAATTTAAAAAATAACAATTTGAACAGGCCAGACACACATCACTAACCTGGGAGATTTGTTTTTAAAATATAGATCCTCACATACCATCTTTAGATTGTCTGGCTCAAAATTGTATAGATGTAAAGAATTCCCTGAATAGTTCTTATTTGCAGCTAGGGTTTATAATTTCTCAAAGCCTATTCCAGAATGAAGATCAGTTTAACTTCATGACTATTCCATTTCGTTTTGACAAAAGTAGCTAGGATATTATTCTCCTTATAGGAATGACAAGACTCAGAGTAATATGATAACTTGACTGGAGTAAGACTTAACTTAATCTGGGTTAGAATGTAAGCTCAATTCTTCTGATTCCGGATCAGACCCCATCCACCATTAATTTTGAAACCTGGAAGTTTAATTAGTAGCACTATGGCATAAACTAATTTATCAGGTCGCACTAAAAAGGATGGGAATAATAAATAAATAAAAGAATAAATAACAATAGTACATTTTATTTATTTATTCCCTTTTAGTTTGGGAACCACAACGAACGATGCTCCGTGTTTAATTCTGGCTCTGTGTTCGGGGAACACTCCTGCTGGGTTTGTGAAGCCATATGGAATTCTGGGTAATGAATCTGAGTCAACTGTGTGTAAGGTAAGTCCCACCCACTGTACTATCACTCTGACCTCCAGAATAGTACAGTTTAATTAGAAATGGAACCCTATGAGCAAGAAAATCTGTTATTCTAAAAAAAGACCTTCTTCCATAGGTGCTGCAGTCTGGGACTCAAAAAAGAAGATGGTCTTTCTTATCAAATAATTTCTTGTCAAATAGTTATGGTTTAATCTAGCTCTATTTTTCTTTTTACTTTCTCTTCTTCATGGCACATTTTCATCCTTTTCACTGACAATATCTTAGACCCACCCATTAGTAAGAGAAACATGTTGGAGTTTCTAGTCTGAACTGAACTAAAAAGAGGATGGGCATCAATTGTGAGTGCATTTGCTCAAGTTGTAGTTGCTACAATGAAGTTGTCTCATTATCTGTCTTGTTGTATATGTTGCTCCTATACTTCAAATAATTTAATTTCTATAGAGAGAAAAATGTGCCTCTGTAATTTATTAGAGTTCAGGCCTTTTCTATGATCATGTTCACTGATGCAGTTAACTCACATACAAAAATCTGTATCTTTTTCTTAAATGTTGAAAATAAGTTTGTAACTATTGTCAATATACATTATTCAACTATCTGAAACTTCCAGGACATAAGTTAAATTAGTAAAGAAAATCAAAGTTTGTTTCTATTGAACTAAATAAAAAAAAGGTTTTCATGGAGAAAAAAATTAAACTAGACACCTCTGCCCTTTTATATATTAAAATTTAGGTCAGGAAAGATTCATTTAAGAAGATTGGTGGAAGGAATGTCACACTGTGTGGATGGGGGCTGTTTATTTTTAATCGCTGAAACCCAACTACAAATATGTTTGTAATCATGGTGCTTAAACAAGGATATTATCACAAAAAGAAGATCGGTATCTTTTCTACACAATTTGATGACTGATTCTCAGTTGCCTCTTCAAAGGTCTCCATCATTCTACCTTGACACTAACTGTGATACTAAAATAATCATTAAATCATCATCATCACCATTATTATAACTACTCATATTAAGACAGATCAATATTATATTAACTTCTTTTTTTTTTTTTTGGAGTATCATATCTGGCAGTCCTCAGGATCTCAACTCAGAATCATTCTGGAGAGTGCTTGGAGGATAATAGGAACTCAACTTAGCAGCATACAAGTCAAGAACCTACCACTGTTATGTAGCTCTAATCTCTCTCTTAATTTCTTAATATACTAGAAACACATTCTAAAATCAGTAATGAAATACATAACGGCTTTCTTTATCTCTTTGTGATATCTTTTAGCATTTTTCTACATCTCAGGCACTCACATACCTGTCCTTAGCTATTTTATACTTTGCCTCCTCACCACAGAACATTATAGAATCTAAATTTTCTATAAAATGTATTCATTCTTAAAACCAATGATCAAATATATCATAGACACTATCATAGACATTTTTGGTAATATACTTTTAAAACCTGTTTGTTGACACTGTCTGCAGCTGAAGTTCAATCATGTGTTCACTTCGTCTATTAATGCTTCAATCTGTCTGATTTTATTCTATTGTTATCAGGTATAAACTAATAATTCTAGTGAATATCAAACCATAAACTATTGAACTTTAATATTTTATCTAGAGATATTGCTTAATCTACACGTAAATTTTTGGCTAGTGACAAGGGGACAGGTTTTGCTCATTATTGTCTCTTGAAGACCCAGAACAAGAAACTGCAAACATTGGTATATTGCTATGAATAGAGTCAACAAAAAGAGTTCCAGTTGATTTCACCTAGACATAACCTTAGAGAATCCTTCATGTGTTCCTTGTCCATATTCATTTCCTTTTTGGAATTTGCATTTTCTATTATCTTTATTTCTTAATAATTAATAAAGTTATGCATATACATTTCATGATTAATCTTTTTTAAACTGTGGAGTTAGAAATATGATCTCCTTATTATTATTATTATTTTTTTGGTTTTTGGGCCACACCCGGCGGTGCTCAGGGGTTACTCCTGGCTGTCTGCTCAGAAATAGCTCCTGGCAAGCACGGGGGACCATATGGGACACCGGGATTCGAACCAACCACCTTTGGTCCTGGATTGGCTGCTTGCAAGGCAAACACCGCTGTGCTATTTCTCCGGGCCCTGATCTCCTTATTTTATGTTTTTTATTCGCTTTTAGGTATCTTTGAGAGTAAATTTCTTAATTTTGTTTCAGTCCAAATTATTGCTATTTCCTTGATAATGTAATATTATTATAATCATTGGGAATTGTTGCATAATAGTATTAAACTTGGGAGATACTACTAATTATGCTTTGAATAATTTGAAGCTAATAAATGAAATAACATGGTTATGAATTAACCTGACAGGAGCAGATTGATTTTAGTCCAATAAGACTAAACTTTGAAATTTGACAAATTAGAATTATGAGCAATCTATTGATTTTAAAAATTTAATAAACATATTTGAATAATACAGCCAAAAGTTTAATTTGGCCAAGATAATTTTAAAATATCAAATAAGTAAAGATAGATTAAAATTTTGGATAATAAAATCAGATAATAAACCTAGTAGAAAACATTAAATTTATACATTTATTTGGAAATCTACAGTGTAGAGAATACATTTAAAACTATGGTATTAAAAATGCTTATGCAGGGGCCGGGCGGTGGCACTAAAGGTAAGGTGCCTGCCTTGCCTGCGCTAGCCTTGGACGGACCGCGGTTCGATCCCCCGGTGTCCCATATGGTCCCCCAAGCCAGGAGCAACTTCTGAGCACATAGCCAGGAGTAACCCCTGAGCGTTACTGGGTGTGGCCCAAAAACCAAAAAAAAAAATGCTTATGCCTAGGGGCTGGAGCAATAGCACAGCTAGAAGTGACTTCTAAGGGCAGAGCCAGGAGTCACCCCTGAGCGCCATTAGGTATGACCCAAAAACCACAAAAAAGAATGCTTATGCCTACAGATTAGTGAGATAGGAGTTAAATATAAAATACTGTGTCCCAAGGAATTCCAATAAATAATGGTTTAAAAAAAAGGATTCAGTAGAAAAGGATGGGAAGGAACTGTCCAATGACACGGTGAAAAATCAAGAGAAAGCAGAGTATCAGAATTCAGAAAGAAATCTAAAGAATAACAAGGAAAGTGGTCAACTATGTCCAGATAACATATCAAGACAAAGACTGAAAATTACCACTGCATTTAGGAGTTAAATTAGAACAAGTCTCAAATTACAAAATTATCTATTGAAAATTACCTATTTCTTGAAAGAGGTAGAGCCAAAATAATACTTTTGAAATTTATTTGCAAATTGTTCTTTTTTTTTTCTTTTAGGGTACAGAGATATGGCGTAATAATGAGATTGAATATGATTTTAAAGGTATATTTAGTGCCATAAAAATTAAATCATAGATTGCCACAGGTGTGTTTGTTGATGAGAATGGTCTAGTAAAAAGGAAATTTTGAGGGGTCAAGGAGATGTTACAGTACAAAAGACACTTCCATGCAGCCAACCAAGGACGAATCTCTGGCACCATATATTATACCTCAAGCCTTTCCAGCTATGATCCCTGAGCACAGCAAGATGTGGCTACACAATAAAAGAAAGAAAATTTTACAATGATAAAATTAATGTCTAAGAGTACTAAGCAAATAATTGGACTAATAAAAGAACACAGGTAGCTAATCTTCTATAGATCAAGATAAGAGTCTTTGAGTATAGGATTGTGTATGGTATTATATTTAATGAAAGAAACTTTGCATTAGTCTTGCTTTTCAGAGTTCAAATTCCATTACTATATCCCAACATCATCATATTTAATGATGGGAAGAAAGATTTCTCAATGTTAGTTTTAAAATTAGAGACATACTCATAATTTTAAAAAATTAGTCTTCTTATGACTGATCAATTGTAACTCATTTAATAAAATATCATTAAATACTATTGAAGAATTCTTCAAGAGACTGGATAAGTAGAAAATGTCTTTTTTTCCATATATTTCAAAAGATCTGAGACAGCCATGTTGCACAATAAGTTAATTAACTAGATTTTTCATACTTCTATAACATAGAAGTAATTTGTAATTTGAGATTTGAAGGATATGTAGGATTCATATATATGAGTCAAAGTATACGAATTCTAAGAACTTTGTAGAAGGTACAATGTAAAAATTTTTTTTTTAATTTTTATTTTTTTATTTAAACACCTTGATTACATACATGATTGTTTTTAGGTTTCAGTCATGTAAAGAACACCACCCATCACCAGTGCAACATTCCCATCACCAATGTCCAAGTCTCCCTCCTACCCACCCAACCCCCGCCTGTACTCTAAACAGGCTCTCCATTTCCCTCATACATTCTCATTATAAGGAAAATTCAAAATGTAGTTATTTCTCTAACTAAACTCATCACTCTTTGTGGTGAGCTTCCTATGGTGAGCTGGAACATCCAGCTCTTTTCACTTTTGTGTCTGGAAATTATTATTACAAGAATGTCTTTCATTTCTCTTAAAACCCATAGATGAGTGAGACCATTCTGCGTTTTTCTCTCTCTCTCTGACTTATTTCACTCAGCATAATAGATTCCGTATACATCCATGTATAGGAAAATTTCATGACTTCATCTCTCCTGACAGCTGCATAATATTCCATTGTGTATATGTACCACAGTTTCTTTAGCCATTCGTCTGTTGAAGGGCATCTTGGTTGTTTCCAGAGTCTTGCTATGGTAAATAGTGCTGCAATGAATATAGGTGTAAGGAAGGGGTTTTTGTACTGTATTTTTGTGTTCCTAGGGTATATTCCTAGGAGTGGTATAGCTGGATCATATGGGAGCTCGATTTCCAGTTTTTGAAGGAATCTCCATATCGCTTTCCATAAAGGTTGAACTAGACGGCATTCCCACCAGCAGTGGATAAGAGTTCCTTTCTCTCCACATCCCCGCCAACACTGTTTGTTCTCATTCTTTGTGATGTGTGCCATTCTCTGTGGTGTGAGGTGGTATCTCATCGTTGTTTTGATTTGCATCTCCCTGATGATTAGTGATGTGGAGCATTTTTTCATGTGTCTATCTGCAAAAGATGATAAGTAAAGGAGGGAAAGAATTGAAACATGATTTAGAATAATAGGTTTGCAACAATGCATGGAAATATGTTTTAAAAATACATATTTTGTCAAAAGATAGTGAGAAAAGTGTCTAGAGAATTTAAGCTATGGATGAAGTAGAGCATATCTGCTACAAAGGATAACTAGCTACTGTATGAAGAAAGGATTGAAGAGAACAAATACATGTCAGGAAACTTGGAGTATTATTAAAAGCCTTCATGTGTGAAATGATGACAGGACAGCTTACAACAGAATATGTAAACTTGGAGAAAAGTGGATACATTTAAGAGATATTAAGGTGTGTGGAGTTGAGAGCACATGATAGTAACTAGTTAGTAAAGGAGAAAGAGGCTTTGCTAATCATTTCCTTCATTTTGAAACAATGGAGAGAAGGTTCTAATGACACACAAGTATAAGTGGTTTTAGTGTCAGTAATGTTAATGAGTGATTACTGGTCAAAAGCAGTTTGAGATGCCAGAGATTTTGGGGAGAAGATTAAAAATAAAAATGCATCAAATTGGGCCAGAGAGATGGCATGGAGGTGGGGCATTTGCCTTGCCTGCAGAAGGATGGTGGTTTGAATCTTGGCATCCCATATAGTCCCCTGAGCCTGCCAGAAGTGATTTCTGATCGTAGAACCAGGAGTAAACCCTGAGTGCTGCCAGGGGTGACCCAAAAAAACAACCAAACAAACAAAAACAAAGCAAAAAAAAACAAAAAATGCACCAAATACCTACCACGTGCTTTGTTCTGGATTCTAGAATGCAAATAAAGACAAAAATTATTTTACCTACCTTAAACTCATTATATAGCAGTTTATACTCCTTACTTTTCTCTAAGGCATCATCATCACTTCGAATCTGCAACTGACCTGAAAATGAAACTGCCTAAGAAATGGTGGGCAGTAAGAAAATATTCCATGTTGCTATCCTTTAACTAAGCAACAGCCACTCTTAAAAGAAGATCATAGTGTGGTGTGAAATATGCTAATAACATTTATGCAAATGAAGGTTCACTATATTAACTACAAGATCAAGGGATAAGTGCAAGTAATTTGGTAATGGGCTGTAATTACCCTTCCATGTATAGTGTTGGGAACAAGGGTGATAACATGAATCAAATGCTGTTACTGAATACTTTCACATTTCATCAGTGCCTTCTTATCTTTGCACTTAAATATACACCACCATAAAATAATGAAGTTAATTTGAATAACAAGATAAACACCTTATGTTGGACTTCAAGATGTCTGACATAAAAGAAGTATCCCTTAAGGTATTCATAATTAGAACAATCAATTTTAGGTCTGCCAAGGATTTTTGCCTTGTGTCTTTGAATAAAGTTATTCATTTTAGACATAGTTTTTCTATCTTTCTATAGATGTATTAATAGTGTAATGATGGCTTTGAAAGAAGTTCCTCTGGATCAGTGTGATAGTACAGTGGGTAGGGTACTTGCCTTGCATATGGCAGATCTGGATTAGATTCTTGGTAGCCCATATGAATCTGAGCCCCTCAAGGAATTATCCCCAAATATAGAGCCAAGATGTAAATCCCAGACACTGCTATCTGTTGTCCAAAAGCAAAACAAAAATAAATGCCTCCTCTCTGTTTATTTGGAAAAAACTAAATACACTTTTTATTTTTTAATATTTTGGTTTCAGAACAAATCTCTATCTTCCACATACACGCTTACTGAACATTTTTAGAATAAAGTGTCTGTTGACCCTGAAAACTTTGCCATATTTTTCTATAAATGTGTCACCATATTAATTCATGGTGCAAACGTAAGAATTTAACACATTATCTATTCCTCTCTCTTCCACTTAATCCATAATGCAAACTTTCTGCTAGCTTTACCACTGATGCTCTGTGACAAGGACTGGATATAGATATATGTTACATTTAGTTTTCATGTTCCTTTTGTCCTCTTTAATTTGGAACAGTTCATCAGTTTTTGCTTCACTTTTGCAACCTCAATAATTCTGAAGATTAAAGCCAATTGTTTTATAAACTCTCCCTCAATTTAAATTTGCTTGATCTCTCCTTATAATTACATTCAAGTTATGCCTTTTAGAGGTGCTAATATATGACAGAAGTGATATATTTTCCTTATTGCCTGTTATTGAATGATACACAATATTACTGGTTATGTTAATCTCTGGACTAGTTTCTGTCAAGTTTCTCCTTTTCAGAATTTTTCTTTCTTCTTTAAATAAATGAATATAAAGAGATATATTGAGCCACATAAGCAATCTATTCAACAATAGACTTTCATCAACTCATGTGACCCTATATTCGTTCATGCTTTGATTATTACTCTACTGAATAAATTCATGTTTTTAAAAATTTCAGGCCAGACTGATAGCACAGCGGTACCCAGCTTCGATCCCCTGCATCCCATATGGATCCAGGTCTATCCTCAGTATCTCATATGGTCCCCCGAACCTGCCAGAAGGAATTTAAGCATTGAGCTGGAAGTAATCTCTGCACACCTCTGGGTGTGAAAAAAAAAATGTTTAAATAAATAAAAAAATATACTGGGGCCAGAACAATGGTGCAGTGGTAGAGAGTTTGCCTTGCACACAATGGAGTCAGGACAGACCTTGGTTACAATCCCCCAGAATCCCACATGATCTCCCGAGCCAGGAGTGATTTCTGAGTGCAGAGCCAGGAGTAACCCCTGAGCATCACTGGGTATGGCCCCAAAAACAAAAATAAATAAATTAATTAATAATATAAATTTTATTATTTGTTTGAAATGTGCTGCTGTTTTACTATCATAAATGTTATTTTCTTCTTTCTTAATTAAATATATGAACTTATTAAATTATATTATGTCAAATAAAATTATCTTTTATTACTTGTATTATTTATTTTATCTTAGATTTGACCAGTAGAAACTCCTATATGAGAAATTTCACTCTTGTTTAAAGAATATCTCCGTAGTTCTCTGAGCTCTATTTTACTATTGACACAATAGATATACTTGTACTTCAGCTGCATTCAAGCTAATTTTCCAATATGTCTCACCCCTTATACAGGAGGATAGTACTCTGAAACAAAGATCTGGATACAAAATGTGCTCATGGTGTTGTGTGGTGCGATATGCTTATTAGATTCCAGTTGGCCATCTCTTAACAGAGATCTCCTACATTGATGAAAGTTTGCTTTCTTCAACTATTTTACTAAAGGTTATCTTAAAAAGTTGAGGGACTCTTACAATGAGGTAGTGATATTAAAGGCCTACTTACTTTAAATCAAGAGTAGTCTACAGTGTGTTCCAGAGTTTATTATGGAGTTATCTGATACCTTCATTTAAGACTCCAATTTATCTACTCCATTTGACCTATCTTGCTTCATTTCCCTTTCTTCTAGAAGTGATTTTTTACGTAAATGTCCTCTTTAGAAAACTTTTAAACTTCCAGTTTAAACTGAAAATTGGGCCCCATATGATCCAGCAATACCACTACTAACAGACATATTCTAGGATCAAAAAACACAATATAATAATGCCCTCTGCACTCCTATGTCATTGCAGCACTATTTTTAATAGCCAGAATATGAAAGCAACCCAGGTGCCCAACAACAGATGAATAGCTAAAGAAACAGTGGTATATCTACACGTAGCTGTTAGAAATAATGAAGTCATGAAATTTGTCCATACATAAATGGACATGGAAACAACTATACTGGGTGAAGTGAGTCAGAGAGAGAGAGATAGACTCTGAATAGTCTTACTCTGTAAGATTTAAGAAAAATAAAAGACAGTATGGTAATAATACCCAGGGACAATATAGATGAGGGCCAGAAGGACCAAGCCATGCTATAAACTCGCAGTGGTCCTCAAACTATGGCCCGCGGGCCACATATTGTATTTGTATCTGTTTTGTTTCTTCATTGCTAAATAAGATATATGCAGTGTGCATAAGAATTTGTTCGTAAGTTTTGTTTTTACTATAGTCAGACCATCCAATGGTCTGAGGGACAGTGAACTGGCCCCTGTTTAAAAAGTTTGAGGACCCTTGCAAGCCTACCAAAAAGAGTGGTGATCACAGTTAGAGAAACAACTACATAAACAACTACTATGACATAAATAAAGAGAGAGAGAGGGAGAGAAGAGCGAGAGAGAGAGAGAGAGAGAGAGAGAGAGAGAGAGAGAGAGAGAGAGAGAGAATGCCTGTCCCAAATACAAGCAGGGAGTGGGGAGGAGGAAAATGGGGGACATTGGTGGCAGGAAAATTGCACTGGTGAACAGGGATGTACACTTTATGACTGAAACCCAATTACAACATGTTTGTAACAATGGTGCTTAAATAAATAAATTATTTTTAAAAAACTTGTTTTAAGAAACTCAAACCCGGGGCTGAAGAGATAGCATGGAGGTAAAGTGTTTGCCTTGCATGCAGAAGGTCGGTGGTTCGAATCCCGGCATCCCATATGGTCCCCTGAGCCTGCCAGGAGTAGCTTCTGAGCATGGAGCCAGGAGTAAACCCTGAGCGCCGCAGGTGTGACCCAAAAACCAAAAAAAAAAGGAAAAAACTCAAACCCAAGGGGACACTAGATCTTCTTGTGTTTAATTCTTAACTGTACTTTTTAATAAAAATAATGACTCATAAGTCTAAAATCAGAAATCTAGATGGAGAAAAGATTTTGTGTTTAATAAATGACCAGACTATTTCCTCATTAAGGCTGTCGGGCCCTCTGCAGCCTGTTCAAGCCACAGTGAGCAAATATCTCATCTTTGCAACTGGCTTTGCTACTCAGAGGTCAAAGAGGGCAACCTGGCTGGTTTTATCGTAGTAAATAGCACACTAAATGTCGTAAAATTTTAGGTTAAATATTTTTTTAAATGAAGTTAAGTTACATATTAAATTTAGATTGTTATTTGCCCTTAAATTAGAGAAAATTAACTTGGATTATCTGCATAAGTCCAATGAAAAAACAAGTGTGTTTATTATAAGTACAAGAAGCCAGAAAAGTAAATCAGAATGTCAGTAAAAAAAAAAAATCAGAGTTATGATATAAAAAGACTTGATACAAAACAAAGTTGTTTAATTAATGAAGAAAGATTCTGAAGCATAGAATTTGGGCAGTGCTAAGAATCTGGAAAGGACAAGGAATATTCGTTGTGTTTTCATACTATTTTTCCAGTAAAATCTAAGTTGTACTTTAATTTATATTGATTAAACCCACAAAGATTGTGGTATATTTGTTCCTATAATATAACTAATATTATAAGTTTATATTGACTTTTAAAATTCTAATTATTACAGTGCTTGCGAAAATTTTACTCCCATTTCAGTAGTAAGAAATGTGGCTCCATTATTATCAACATATTAACTTATGAGATAGATTCAAAATCACTGGATAATTTTATTATGTGATTTCCTTCATCACTTGTGATTTTCCCTTCTACCAAGATATCACATGTAATATTCCTCATGGCACCAATTAATAGTCATTAAATTGAAGGACAATATAATGAGTTAAGGAAGGAAAACTGAAAGAACGAATAGACAAGTGAGCAAATGCACTAAAGAAAGAAGGAAAAAGAAAAGAAAATGAAGGGGCTGAAAGAGAATGAGGAGCTAACAAGTAAGGGAAATATTTTGACCTAAAATTTATGCACAGGACTTGAAGAAACCTTTGTGTTATGTGTTCTACTCCAGCACACACAGTTCCTGAAAAATCAATTCTTTTATTTCTAGATCACCTGAAATACTTTATTTTTACTTCAAAGTCAGTGAAGTAATTTTAAAGTATTTTACTTTATTGTACTTTTATTTATTTTTACTCCTTTTTTTTTTTTTTTTTTTGGTTTTTGGGTCACACCCGGCAGCGCTCAGGGGTTACTCCTGGCTCTCTGCTCAGAAATCACTCCTGGCAGGCTCTAGGGACCATATGGGATGCTGGGATTCGAAACACCGTCCTTCTGCATGCAAGGCAAATGCACTACCTCCATGCTATCTCTCCAGCTCCTACTTTTACTTTTAAAATAAATCGTACAGTCAATAGTTTCCTTAATATATTTGAGTTTTCTCTTCAGATAACTCTTTTAATGGTTGTCATTTTGATACATATATACATATATAATTTTGTGTGCTTTCATATATTTATATGTATGTGATAAATGTATGCATACATATTTTATTTTGATTTTAACAATTAAAATCATATCAGTAAATGTGAATTTAAATCGTTACTTTTAAAGCTACCACATAATATTAAGTCTTCTTATATTTGCTTTCTCAGGGAATAGATCCATGGTTTTCATTTTTTGTTCAAAAGAGATCCAGAAATATAACAACTTAGAAAGCACTTATTTTGTAACCATTTAGTTTTGATTGATGACCAAAATTTTCTAATTCTAACCCATTTACAAGCTTTTGAACAGTCAGTCTATAATGGCTCTCCAAAACACCATGTCCAAAAAACAACTCTTGTCAAGAGTTGTCAACATTTTACTTTCTTTGTCTAAATCTCACCCGAGATGCCAAAGATCAGAAAAATGCACAAACACCCTCATTATTTCTTCATTTTAAAGAAGGATAATATATTATTCAAAGGCAATGTTTAGCATTGTGAGTCAAGTTGATTTCAATTCTAGCCTATCCTAGCTTCTACTTAGAGGATTTAGATATTTTAAAATATTTTAAAAGAATGAAATTACTGAAGAAAAACTTTAATGTACATCTACCTCTACACCTTAATTCCTACAATCCTCTAGCATATGGCAGGTATATTAGATGTTTCTAGTCAGTAGTTTTTGCCACTTCCAAAGAAAGGAAAAAGGTTCAGTATCATAAGATATGGATAACAATGATCTTGGCTACCAAATTCTGTGCTTTCGATTTTTCTCCTTTGTCATGGACGAAATAAGAGAGAGCAAAGTCAAAACATTCAAGGTAACAAGAAAAAGGATAACTAAATCCACCATCTCATTCACTCAAGGAATCTGGGCTGGATTACATGTCAACTTTTAAGCAGGAACGTGCATTACTGACTAAGAGCTTTTAGTTAGAATTATTACACTAGTAGTATCTTGTAGGTAGTTTAAATATTAGGTTTTGGCTTCTAATCGAAACAGCCTCACATATGGTTATTAATTCAGTATTTCTAATGAATAAATTTTAAAGAATAAAAATATTAAACAGAAAAGTAAAATCATTGTCTATATGAAAATAAGAGACAAGAGCCCAGACTTTACATCTCGTCATAACATTCTGCTTCCTCCAACACACATTTATACAACATCCACACCCACACACAATATAGATATTTGTGCATGGATAGATTGTGCAACACAATCTATATATTCCAGCTACAGTGATATCGTTAAACAGGAGAATTATAAAGTTATAGAGCTGAAAATTAAATAGTAGTAGTACTAACACAGTAAAATTTCACATTTCCATGTAAAATTTTCAGCATAAAATAATTTTGAAATTTTACATATTTAGTCCCAAATCTACTCTCTATATATTGAGATACATGGAATATTCTAATAGTAAAAATGTATAAAAGAGAAAAAAGTGAGGAATTTTAGTTTTGATTGATTCTGCATGGTTGTAAACAAAGAAACTTGTTAAAAGCCAATTATCTGATCAGTAGTCAGTCCTGACTTCAAATATAATGTTTTTTCTAAAAGACATATTAACAAATTAAATATATTTGTAAATATATTAAATAAAATATTTAATTTGTTAATTAAATCTTAAAATTAAAAGTTTTCATTTATGGAAACCTTTAGAATTTGCTCAATGCCTTTTAGGGTCTTTTTAGCTTAACTACCTAAACTTTAAATCAAATTTTTGAGGCAGGCATATGCTAGAATTTTACTCTTCTGATAAGATTTGTTTGTTTGTTTCCTTTTGTTTTGTTTTGGGTTGGGGGCCGCACCCTGCAGTGCCCATAGGTTACTCCTGGCTTTGTGCTCAGGATTTATTCCTGAAAGGGCTTGGGGGACCATATGGGATGACAGAATCTAACCCAAGTTGGCCATGTATAAGGCAAATTCCCTAACAACTGTTCTATCACTCAGGCCCCTTAAAATATGGGAAATTTAAATAAATTACACAAAAAAGTAGGGACTGTATAGTTCAAGTGTTTATATACTTACCTGGTATGTGGCTGATACCAGTTTGATTCCCAGTATCACATTAAAAAACCTCACAGAATGAGTGGGAGTCAGTGATAAGCACCATAAGGTGTAGCCGAACCCCTAACTTCAGCCCCACAAAAAGAGTTCATATAAAAGAATAAAATAAGGCCCATGAACTCTGGTTATTGCATAATAAAATTGAATTATCTACTACTCCTGCAATGCCTGACGAGACCCCAGAACTTCGCTCAGGAAGATTTTCACACAGAGGCCCCATTGAAACTCATCAGTTTCCATGCATGAATCACTTCTCAACTTAAATAAGATATTCAAGGTCAAGAAACTATTTGGTAGATTTTTGCAGCTTTTTACATAGATAAAGTCATCATCTAATACACAGGATAATTGAACTTTCATAAAAAATTTAATGGACCCATCTCCCGGTCATGGCTTGAAGGACCTTTCATCCATACACAACTAAGCTGATTCAGAACACTGGAAATTTATTTTTTTTTAAAGCCTGGTGTTTCAAATGCCAAGAGTGTTTTTTTTTTCTCTCTCCCTAAATTTTAAGCGGCCACTAGGTGAACCTGAAAGAGATAAAACTTCCCTCAGACTTTCCTAATCATCTTTTTAATGGAATAGACAGACTAGATATTGTTTTTAACATTTACGTATTCTTTAACCCAAAGTTTTTTAACTAGATGCCATGTGCCCATCTGTGGGCATCCAGGTAGTTCAAGGGAACTACAGGTAAAAATTGATTATCTGGGGAGTCATGACACAAGACTAAGGGGATAAAATGGTAGAATGAAGTGTCAAAGAAAAAATATAAGATCATAAAATGGACCATAATGAAAAAGATTAAGAAACATTGTTTTAACCAATCTGATTCTCTTTCTGTAATACAAACTGGGAAGAAAATGTTGGAAATGACTATAAACATTGTTGGGATGTAGGTACCATTTCTGGAAGGCAGTTTTGACAATAAATAAATAAATAAATAAATAAATGTATCATGCAGATTCTTTAATCAAATTATCCTATTGTAGAAAGAATTATAAGGGACAAATTGAATAAGGAGGAAAGATGATCAAACACTATTTGAAAAATTGAAACATCAAATATCACAAAGACAAGAATGCAATTAAACATGAGAAATTAGTTCAATGGATTTGTAAGATTTTTAAAAGGATTTATATAAGTTATTTGTAAATTCAATAATATAGATAAACTTTTAAAAACTGGAGAAATTACACATAGGTAGATAGATCTATTTTTAATTTTTGGGCATACATTTGTAAAAAATTACTAATATTTAATTATATTTACATATATTAGACAAAATAAATGAGACTCAATGTAAGCATTACCCCATTGTGATTAAATTGTGCCATGGATATTTTGTGTGCTTTAATGGGCACATATAGGAGGAAAGGCATCAAAAGAGTTCCTTATGTCAAGGTCAAAGGACAAGATTTGGGAGTCAGTCAGATTTTACTATTATTCTATTTTCTTGTCGGAATCTTTCACGTGTCAAAATTAATTAGCATGTCTTGTTTCTATAATTACAAAAGACAAGCTCATTTAAAGAAATGGGAAAAGAGCAAGACAGGGACTTTTTGACAAGTTGGTTCTGCTCGAGCAAGCCTGGAAGAGAGGATAATGTGGGAAGACTGCAAATATCAATGAACGATGGTTCAATGCCCAACAAAGAGAAAAGGTGAAAAAAAGCTCATGTGTTTGTGTGATGCTACAAACAGATCATTTTAGAAGATCTGAAGGGGATGGTCCAAGAAAGGATGTGCGTACTGGTGAATAGATCTGAGAAGTGGAAATCACTGTATTAGAGAAACTTCTTCATTAATTATGATTTTAATCATAATTCATTATGATTATAATGAATTATGAGACCAGAGAAGAACCATGAGTTGAAAGTTACTTCTTTAATCCAGACCTTAAGCAGAATTAGTTCTGCTAATGTGGACTCAGTGAATGATTTCAGGTATATCATGCCTCTCTCCTTGAATATTAAGCATCTACATGGACGGGATCATCAGTAAAATTCTATTGATTCTTACCTTTTATTTTAAAATCTATTGGAGGTGGATCAGGCATGTGGCTCAGAAGTTGAGTACTTGCTTTGTATGTGTGAGTCTCTGAAATGAATCCCTACCACTGTAAATAATGATACTGATAGTAATAAAACCATCTGAAGGGAAATCATCAGATATTTTTTCTGAAGAAATATTTATTAAATGAATCACAAGAGTACGTTATCTGAATCTAGATTAATAAATATTATTTTTGCAATTACACACTTGGGATTTTTATTACCTGAGCTCTGGGGCCCCACAGTCTCCTGTCGCAGCAGGCTGGTCTGTGGAAGTCTGCGGACCCTGTGTCTCAGAAAGCTTTTTTTTTTTAATTTTTCTTTATTTAAACATTTTGACTACATATATGATTGTGATTAGGTTTCGGTCATGTAAAGAACACCCCTTTCACCAGTGCAACATTCCCATCACCAATGTCCCAAATCTCCCTCCATCCCACCCCAACCCCACCTGTACTCCAGACAGGCTTTCCAATTCCCTCATTCATTCAAATGATTATGGTAGTACTCTGTGTAGTTATTTCTTTAGCCGCACTCACCACTCTTTGTGGTGAGCTTCATGAAGTGAGCTGGAAGTTCCAGCTCTCCTCTCATTGTCTCTGAGGATTGTTGCAAAAATGACTTTTATTTTTCTTAAAACCCATAGAGGAGTGAGACTATTCTGCATCTCTTTCTCTCCCTCTGATTTATTTCTATCAGCATGATAGATTCCATGTACATCCATGTATAGGAAAATTTCATGACTTCATCTCTCCTGACAGCTGCATAATATTCCATTGTATATATATGTACCACAGATTCTTAAGCCATTCATCTGTTGAAGGGCATCTTGGTTGTTTCCAGAGCCTGGCTATTGTGAATAGTGCTACAATAAATATAGGTGTGAGGAAGGGGTATTTGTATTTTATTTTTGTGTTCCTAGGGTATATCCCTAGGAGTGGAATAGCTGGGTTGAATAGGAGTTCAATTTCCAGATTTTGGAAGAATCTCAATATCGCTTTCCATAGAGGTTGGACTACATGGCATTCCCACCAGCAGGGATAAGAGTTCCTTTTTCTCCACATACCCGCCAGCACTGATTGTTCTTATTCTTTGTGATATGTGCCAATCTCTTTGGTGTGAGGTGGTATCTCATCATTGTTTTGATATGCATCTCCCTGATGATTAATAATGAGGAACAATTTTTTATGTGCCTTTTGGCCATTTGTATTTCTTTTTTATCAAAGTGTCTGTTCATTTCTTCTCCCAATTTTTTGATGGGATTAGATGTTTTTTTCTTGTAAAGTTCTGTCAGTGCCCTCCCTGTATATTTTGGATATTAGCCCCTTATTTGATGGGTGTTGGGTGAATAGTTTCTCCCACTCAGTGTATGAATCTTCTATCCTGGGCACTATTTCTTTTGAGGTGCAGAAGCTTCTCAGTTTAATGTATTCCCATCTGGTGATCTCTGCTTCCACTTGTTTGGAAAGTGCAGTTTCCTCCTTGAAGATGTCTTTAGTCTCAATGTCATGGAGTGTTTTACTGACGTGTTGTTCTATATACCTTATGGTGTCAGGTCTGATATCAAGGACTTTAATCCATTTGAATTTTACCTTTGTACTTGATGTTAACTGGGGGTCTATATTCGCTTTTTTGCAAGTGGCTAACCAGTTCTGCCAGCACCACTTGTTGAAGAGGCTTTCTTTGCTCCATTTAGGATTTCTTGCTCCTTTGTCAAAAATTAGATAATTGTATGTCTGGGAGACAATGTCTGAGAACTCAAGCCTATTCCATTGTTCTGACGGTCTGCTTTATTCCAATACCATGCTGTTTTGATAACTATTGCTTTGTAGTACAGTTTAAAGTTGGGGAAAGTAATGCCTCCCATTTTTCTTTTCCCTAGGAGTGCTTTAGCTATTCAACAGTGTTTATTATTCCAGATTAAATTCATAAGTGTTTGATCCACTTCTTTGAAGAATGTCAAGGATATTTTTAAGGGGATTGCATTAAATCTGTATAATACTTTGGGGAGTATGGCAATTTTAATTACGTTAATCCTGCCAATCCATGAGCAGGGTAGGTATTTTCATTTCCGTGTGTCCTCTTTATTTCTTGAAACAAGGCTTTATAGTTTTCTTTGTATACGGCCTTCACATCTTTGGTCAAGAAGGTATTTGAGTTTGTGTGGCACTATTGTGAATGGGATTGTCTTCTTGAATTTCTTCTCTTCCTTATCATTATTGGTGTATAAAAAGGCCATTGATTTCTGTGTGTTAATTTTGTAGCCTGCCACCTTGCTATATGAGTCTGTTGTTTCATGAAGCTTTTTGGTAGTCTTTAGGGTTTTCTAAGTAGAGTATCATGTCGTCTGCAAACAATGAGAGCTTGACTTCTACCTTTCCTATCTGGATTTTTTTGATATCTCTTTCTTGCCTGATCACTATAGCAAGAATTTCCAGTACTATGTTGAAGAGGAGTGGTGAGAGCGGACAGCCTTGTCTTGTACCAGAATTTAGAGGAAAGGCTTTTAGTTTTTCTCCATTGAGGATAATATTTGCCATTGGCTTGTGGTAGATGGCTTCAACTAGATTGAGAAAGGTTCCTTCCATTCCCATCTTGCTGAGAGTTTTGATCAAGAATGGGTGTTGGACCTTACCAAATGCTTTCTCTGCGACCATTGATATGATCATGTGATTTTTATTTTTCTTGTTGTGGATGTTGTGTATGATGTTGATAGATTTACGGATGTTAAACCATCCTTGCATTCCTGGGATGAAACCTACTTGGTCATAGTGAATGATCTTCTTGATGATGCATTGGATCCTATTTGCCAGGATTTTGTTGAAAATATTTGCATTAGCATTCATCAGGAATATTAGTCTGTAATTTTCTTTTTTGGCATCATCTCTGCCTGGTTTTGGTATCAAGATGATGTTGGTTTCATAAAAGCTGTTTGGGAGTGTTCTTGTTTTTTTCAATTTCATGGAAGAGCCTGGCTAGGATTGGTAGTAGCTCCTCTTGAAAGATTTGAAAAAAATCATTAGGACATCCATCTGGGTCTGGGTTTTTCTTTTTGGACAGATGTTTGATTACAGTTTCAATTTCCTCAGTAGTGATGGGGGTGTTTAGATATGCTACATCCTCCTTACTTAAATGTGGAATGTTATAAGTGTCCAAGAATTTTTCCATTTCTTCTAGGTTCTCATGTTTAGTATCATAAATTTTCTCAAAGTAGTCTCTGATTACCCTTTGGGTCTCTGCAATATCTGTCGTGATCTCCCCCTTTTCATTTCTAATACGGGTTATCACATTTCTCTCTCTCTCTTTCTTTGTGAGTTTTGCCAATGGTCTATAAATCTTGTTTATTTTTTCAAAGAACCAACTTCTGCTTTTGTTAATCTTTCGGATTGTTTTTTGGTTTTCCACTTCATTGAGTTCTGCTTTCAGCTTTGTTATTTCCTTCTGTCTCCCTATTTTTGGTTCCTTTTGTTGGTCATTTTCTAATTTTTTGAGCTGCGTCATTAAGTTATTCAGGTATGCCCCTTCTTCCTTCATGATGTGTGCTTGTAGAGCTAGCTATGAATTTTCCTCTCAGGACCACTTTTGCTGTGTCCCATAGATTCTGGCAGTTTGTGTCTTCATTATCATTTGTTTCCAGGACAGTTTTGATTTCTGTTTTGATTTCATCTTGGACCCACTGGTTGTTCAGTAGCAGAGTGTTTAATTTCCAATTGTTAAAGTTTTTCTCCTGTGTGGCTTTGTAGTTCACATCTAATTTCAGAGCCTTGTGGTCAGCAAAGGTAGCCTGCAAGATTTCTATCCTCTTGATTTTATGGAGGTATGTTTTATGTGTCAGCATGTAGTCTATCCTGGAGAATGACCCATGTACATTGGAAAAGAATGTGTATCCATTTTTTGGGGGGATGGAGTGTCCTATATATATCTACTAGTCCTCTTTCTTCCATTACACTTTTCAGGGATAGTATGTTTTTGTTGGGTTTCAGTCTGGTTGACCTATCAAGTGTTGATAGGGCCGTGTTGAGGTCTCCCAAAACTATTGTTATTATTGATGTCTTCTTTCAGATTTGTCAGTAATTGTATTAGATTATTTGCTGATCTCTCAATGGGTGCATATATGTTTAATAGTCTGATTTCTTCCTGTTGCACATATCCCTTGATTAGTACATAGTATCCATCTTTGTCCCTTACCACTTTTCTGAGTATAAAATTGGTTTCATTAGATATTAATATGGCCACCCAGGCTTTTTTGAGGGTGTTGTTTGCTTGGATGATTTTCCTCCAGCCTTTGATTTTGAGTCTATGTTTGTTCTGACTACTCAGATGTGTTTCTTGTAGGCAACAGAAGGTTGCATTCATCTTTTTGACCCATTTTGCCACTCTGTGTCTTTTAATTGGTGAATTTTGTCCATTGACATTGAGAGAGATGATTGTCATACGATTTAATGTCGTCTTTGTAGATAATTTTCTCTGTTTGTTTGTCTCTCTTGTCTTAGAGTATAACTGTCAGTTTTTTATCATCTGTGAAGTGTCTGAGATGTTGTTTATCCATGAAGCTGTGTATTCTTCCATCAAACCTGAACATGAGTCGAGCTGGGTGCAGCATTCTCGGTGGGGCATTCATTTCATTCAGTCTTGTCACAATATCCCACCACTGTCTTCTGGCCTTGAGAGTTTCTTGTGACATGTCTGCGGTAAGTCTTAGGGATGCTCCTTTGAATGTAATTTTTCTTTTTTGATCTTGCTGCTATCAGTATTCTATCTCTATCTGTGGGATTTGTCATTGTAAAGAGGATGTGTCTTGGGGTGTTTTTCTTTGGGTCTCTTTTAGCTGGTACTCTTCAGGCATGCAGGATTTGATTGCATGTAATCTTTAACTCTGGGAGTATCTCTTTGATGATATTTTTGACAGTTGATTCTTCCTGGAGATCTCCTGCCTCAGTCTCTGAGACTCCAATGATTCTTATGTTGTTTCTGTTGAGTTTATCAAAGACTTCTATTTTTTTTTTCTTTAGGCATGGGGGACCATATGGGACACCAGGATTCGAACCAACCACCTTTGGTCCTGGATCAGCTGCTTGCAAGGCAAACACCACTGTGCTCTCTCTCCGGGCCCAGTTTTTTTATTTTTATTTTTATTTTATTTTATTTTATTTTATTTTCCTTTTTTTAAATTTAAACACCTTGATTACATACATGATTGTGCTTGGGTTTCAGTCAGAAAAGGAACACCACCCATCACCAGTGCAACATTCCCATCACCCATGTCCCAAATCTCCCTCCTCTCCACCCAACCCCCGCCTGTACTCTAAACAGGCTCTGCATTTCCCTCATACAATCTCAATATTAGGACAGTTCAAAATGTATTTATTTCTCTAACTAAACTCATCACTCTTTGTGGTGAGCTTCCTGAGGTGAGCTGGAACTTCCAGCTCTTTTCTCTTTTGTGTCTGAAATTTATTATTGCAAGAATGTCTTTCATTTTTCTTAAAACCCATAGATGAGTGAGACCATTCTGCGTTTTTCTCTCTCTCTCTGACTTATTTCACTCAGCATAATAGATTCTGTGTACATCCATGTATAGGAAAATTTCATGACTTCATCTCTCCTGACAGCTGCATAATATTCCATTGTGTATATGTACCAAAGTTTCTTTAGCCATTCATCTGTTGAAGGGCATCTTGGTTGTTTCGAGTCTTGCTATGGTAAATAGTGCTACAATGAATATAGGTGTAAGGAAGGGGTTTTTGTATTGTATTTTTGTGTTCTTAGGGTATATTCCTAGGAGTGGTATAGCTGGATCATATGAGAGCTCGATTTCCAGTTTTTGGAGGAATCTCCATATTGTTTTCCATAAAGGTTGAACTAGACGGCATTCCCACCAGCAGTGGATAAGGGTTCCTTTCTCTCCACATCCCCGCCAGCACTGTTTGTTTTCATTCTTTGTGATGTGTGCCATTCTCTGTGGTGTGAGGTGGTATCTCATTATTGTTTTGATTTGCATCTCCCTGATGATTAGTGATGTGGAGCATTTCTTCATGTGTCTTTTGGCCATTTGTATTTCTTCTTTGTCAAAGTGCCTGTTCATTTCTTCTCCCCATTTTTTTATGGGATTAGATGTTTTTTTTTCTTATAAATTTCTGTCAGTGCCTTGTATATTTTAGAGATTAGCCCCTTATCTGATGGGTATTGGGTGAATAGTTTCTCCCACTCAGTGGGTGGCTCTTGTATCCTGGGCACTATTTCCTTTGAGGTGCAGAAGCTTCTCAACTTAATATATTCCCATCTGTTAATCTCTGCTTTCACTTGCTTAGAGAGTGCAGTTTCCTCCTTGAAGATGCCTGTAGTCTCAATGTCCTGGAGAGATTTTCCTATGTGTTGTTCTATATATCTAATGGTTTGGGGTCTGATATCGAGGTCTTTAATCCATTTGGATTTTATCTTCATACATGATGTTAGCTGGGGGTCTAAGTTCAATTTTTTGCAAGTGGCTAGCCAGTTGTGCCAACACCACTTGTTGAAGAGGCTTTCCTTGCTCCATTTAGGATTTCCTGCTCCTTTATCAAAAATTAGGTGATTGTATGTCTGGGGAACATTTTCTGAGTATTCAAGCCTATTCCACTGATCTGAGGGTCTGTCCTTATTCCAATACCATGCTGTTTTGATAACTATTGCTTTGTAGTAAAGTTTAAAGTTGGGGAAAGTAATTCCTCCCATATACTTTTCCTTAATGATTGCTTTAGCTATTCTAGGGTGTTTATTGTTCCAAACAAATTTCAAAAGTGCCTGGTCCACTTCTTTGAAGAATGTCATGGGTATCTTTAGAGGGATAGCGTTGAATCTGTATAATGCCTTGGGGAGTATTGCCATTTTGATGATGTTAATCCTGCCAATCCATGAGCAGGGTATGTGTTTCCATTTTCACGTGTCCTCTCTTATTTCTTGGAGTAGAGTTTTATAGTTTTCTTTGTATAGGTCCTTCACATTTTTAGACAAGTTGATTCCAAGATATTTGAGTTTGTGTGGCACTATTGTGAATGGGGTTATTTTCTTAATATCCATTTCTTCCTTATTACTATTGGTGTATAGAAAGGCCATTGATTTTTGTGTGTTAATTTTTAGCCTGCCACCTTGCTATATGAGTCTATTGTTTCTAGAAGCTTTTTCGTAGAGTCTTTAGGGTTTTCTAAGTAGAGTATCATGTCATCTGCAAACAGTGAGAGCTTGACCTCTTCCTTTCCTATCTGGATTCCCTTGATATCTTTTTCTTGCCTAATTGCTATAGCGAGTACTTCCAGTGCTATGTTGAATAGGAGTGGTGAGAGAGGACAGCCTTGTCTTGTGCCAGAATTTAGAAAGAAGGCTTTTAGTTTTTCTCCATTGAGGATAATACTTGCCACTGGCTTGTGGTAGATGGCCTTAACTATATTGAGAAAGGTTCCCTCCATTCTCATCTTGCTGAGAGTTTTGATCAAGAATGGGTGTTGGACCTTATCAAATGCTTTCTCTGCATCTATTGATATGATCATGTGGTTTTTATTTTTCTTGTTGTTGATGTTGTGTATTATGTTGTGTATTATGTTGATAGACTTACGGATGTTAAATCATCCTTGCATTCCTGGGATGAAACCTACTTGATCGTAGTGGATGATCTTCTTAATGAGGTAATGAATCCTATTTGCCAGGATTTTGTTGAGGATCTTTGCATCTGCATTCATCAGAGATATTGGTCTGTAATTTTCTTTTTTCGTAGCATCTTTCTGGTTTAGGTATCAGGGTGATGTTGGCTTCATAAAAGCTATTTGGGAGTGTTTCCGTTTGTTCAATTTCATGATAGAGTCTTGCCAGGATTGGTAGTAGTTCCTCATGGAAAGTTTGAAAGAATTCATTAGTGAATCCATCTGGGCCTGGGCTTTTGTTTATGGGCAGACTTTTGATTACCATTTTTATTTCATCAATGGTGATGGGGGTGTTTAGATATGCTACATCCTCTTCCTTCAACCGTGGAAGATTATAAGAGTCCAAGAATTTATCCATTTCTTCCAGGTTCTCATTTATAGTGGCATAGAGTTTTTCTTTTTTTTTTTTTTTTGGTTTTTGGGCCACACCCGGTAACGCTCAGGGGTTACTCCTGGATATGCGCTCAGAAGTCGTTCCTGGCTTGGGGGACCATATGGGACGCCGGGGGATCGAACCGCGGTCCGTCTCCTAGGCTAGCGCAGGTAAGGCAGGCACCTTACCTCCAGCGCCACCGCCCGGCCCCGGCATAGAGTTTTTCAACGTAGTTTCTGATTACCCTTTGAATCTCTGTCATATCAGTAGTGATCTCTCCTTTTTCATTCCTAATACGAGTTATCAAGTTTCTCTCTCTCTTTCTTTGTTAGGTTTGCCAGTGGTCTATCAATCTTGTTTATTTTTTTTAAAGAACCAACTTCTGCTTTTGTTGATCTTTCGGATTGTTTTTTGGGTTTCCACTTCGTTGATTTCTGCTTTCAGCTTTGTTATTTCCTTCTGTCTTTCTATTTTTGGGTCTTTTTGTTGAGTACTTTCTAGTTCTATTAGCTGTGTCATTAAGCTACTCAGGTAAGCTACTTCTTCCTTCCTGATATGTGCTTGCAAAGCTATAAATTTTTCCTCTCAGTACTGCTTTTGCTGTGTCTCATAAGTTCTGATAGTTTGTGTCTTTATTGTCATTTGTTTCCAGGAACCTTTTGATTTCCTCCTTGATTTCATCTCGGACCCACTGGTTATTCAGTATGAGGCTGTTTAACTTCCAGGTGTTAAAGTTTTTCTTCTGAGTCCCTTTGGAATTCACAAATAATTTCAGAGACTTGTGGTCAGCGAAGGTGGTCTGCAAAATTTCTATCCTCTTGATATTATGGAGGTATGTTTTATGTGCCAGCATGTAGTCTATCCTGGAGAATGCCCCATGTACATTGGAGAAGAATGTGTATCCAGGTTTCTGGGGATGGAGTGTCCTATATATATCCACTAGGCCTCTTTCTTCCATTTCTCTCCTCAGGTCTAGTATATTCTTGTTGGGTTTCAGTCTGGTTGACCTATCCAGTGTTGACAAAGCAGTGTTGAGGTCCCCCACATTTATTGTGTTGTTATTGATATTGTTTTTTAGATTTGTCAACAGTTGTTTTAAATATTTTGCTGGCCCCTCATTTGGTGCATATATGTTTAGGAGAATTATTTCTTCCTGCTCTACATACCCCTTGATTAATATAAAATGTCCATCTTTGTCCCTTACAACCTTCCTGAGTATAAAGTTTGCATTATCTGATATTAGTATGGCCACTCCAGCTTTTTTATGGGTGTTGTTTGCTTGGATAACTTTTCTCCAGCCTTTTATTTTGAGTCTATGTTTGTTCTGACTATTCAGGTGCATTTCTTGTAGGCAGCAGAAGGTTGGATTGAGTTTTTTGATCCATTTAGCCACTCTGTGTCTCTTAACTGTTGCATTTAGTCCATTGACATTGAGAGAAAGAATTGTCCTGGGATTTAATGCCATCTTTATATCGAAATTTGGTGTGTCTTTTGGTTAGTCTTGTTTTAAATTAGGTCTTTCAGTTTTTCTCTTAAGACTGGTTTTGAGTCTATAAAGTTTCTGAGCTGTTTTTTGTCTGTGAAACCATGTATTCTTCCGTCAAACCGGAAAGTGAGTTTTGCTGGGTACAGTATTCTAGGTAAAGCATTCATTTCATTCAGTCTTGTCACAATATCCCACCACTGCTTTCTGGCATTGAGTGTTTCTGGTGACAGGTCTGCTGTAAATCTCAAGGATGCTTGCTTGAATGTAAATTCCCCTTTTGATCTTGCTGTTTTCAGAATTCTGTCTCTATCTGTGGGATTTGTCATTGTGACTAGGATGTGTCTTGGGGTGGTTTTTCTTGGGTTTCTTTTGATTGTTACTCATCGAGCATGCAAGATTTAATCACATATATTCTTTAGCTCTGGAAGTTTCTCTTTAATGATGTTCTTGAACGTTGATTCTTCCTGGAAATTTTCTTCCTGGGTCTCTGGGACTCCAATGATTCTTAAGTTGTTTCTGTTCATCTTATCATAGACTTCTATTTTCATCTGTTCCCATTCTTTGTCTAATTTTTCCATTGTCTGCTCATTTGCTTTAAGTTTTTTGTCCAATCTCTCCTGCTGTATGGAATTGTTATGTATCTCATCTTCCACAGCACCAAGTCTATTCTCAGCTTCTGATACCCTGTCCCAGAGCTTATCCATTTTGTCATTCACTTCGTTTACTGATTTTTTCAGGCCTGTTAGTTGACATGTTATTTCAGTTTGGAGTTTTGTGATTTCTGTCTTCATATTTTCTTGATTCTTATTAGTGTTCTGTTCCACTCTATCCATGGTTTCTTTGAGTTCTTTGAGCATCTTCCATATTGCTACTCTAAAGTCCTTATCTGAGAGTTTGATTAGTTGGTTTGTCATTAACTGGTCATCAGAATTGTCATCTTCATTCTCTATGTCTGATGCTGGCCTGCGTTGTTTCCCCATTGTCACACTTGTATTGTGGGTTTTTCTACGTGTTGTGGTGGTATTCAATGGTTATATGATGCAGGCAGCACACTTCTCTGGCTCCGCCCTTTCTGGATGGTCCGACTTGCCTCCAAGTAGGGGAGTCCTCCGTGGATGAAGGCTCACACAGGATCAAATATTAGGCCCGAGCACGCAGCAGAGAAGACAGTCTGGAGAGAAATCCTTGCTTCTGTGATCCAGCACAGTTCTTAGTGTGGTTTTTTTCTTCTTGTGATGGTGTTCTTTTTTTAGAAAGAGCACATGGCTGCATAGCGAAGTGGAGCTAAGTGCCTTCTGGAGCCTCTTTTCAGCCCACTCTCAAGAGGTTCATGCAACAGGATAGCAGAGAGACACACACAGGCAGCACTCACAGTTTTTCACAGTCGGGCCCCACTGGACAGGCGTAGTTTTCACTCGCTCGCTGGTCAGCTTCAGAATGCTGTATTTTTGGGGTTCGCTTCCCAGGACTCTGAGGAGAGCTTCAAGAATTCAGAAAAGACAGGACAGGGCTCTCTTCAGGTCCTCTGTTTCCTCAGAAGAAGCACAGCCGGGTGGAGACTGCAGGTAGAGCAATCAGCACTCTATCTGGAAACCCCCATATCCAGCCATTTCTTACTCACTCACTGGCTTGCTGGGTAGCTTCCGAATGTAGTTTTTTTTTGGAGTTCGCTTCCCAGGGCTCTGATGAGAGCTTCCAGAGTTCAGGAAAGACAGAGAAGAGTAGGACAGGGCTCCCTTCAGGTCCTCAGTTTCCTCAGAAGAAGCAAAGACTTCTATTTTCATCTGTTCGCATTCCTTGGTACTTTTTCCATTGCCTGTTCATTTGTCTTAAGGTTCTTTTCCAATTTCTTCTGTTGTGTTGAGTTTTTTGCATTACATCTTCCAGTACTCCGATTCTCTCCTCAGCTGATGATACCCTGCTGGCAAGGCCATCCATTGAGGTTTTCAGTTGAGCTACCATGTTTTTCAGATCTGTTATTTAAGTTTGGAGTTTTCTGACTTCTGTCTTTGTGTTCTGTTTAGATCTATCTATGCTTTCTTTGAGTTCTTCAAACATCTTCCATATTGCTATTTTAAGTTCCTTATCCAAGAGGTTAATCAGATGGTTGGAATTTATTAGGTCATCCAAGCTTTCGTCTCCATTTTCTGTGCATGGTGTTAGCCTGTAAGGTTTCCCCATTGTCACGCTTGTAGTGTAGTTTTTCCTGCATGTTGTGGTGGGGTTCATTGGTTAGAAAGAGTGCGCATCTGCAAAGGGAAGCTCCACGCTCTTCTGCTGCCTCTAGTTGACAGTTTTTTGGGGGTGCGCTCCCTAGGCCTCTGAGGAGACCTTTAGGGATTCAGAAATACAAGCAGACTGGCACAGGCAGGAGAAGTTTCCCTTGAAGTCCTCAGAGTGAACAAAGACACAGCAGGGCAGAGCCTCCACAGGCTAGAGAGTTCAGCTTATTGGACAGTGAGCCCCACAGCCAGAATGTACTCACTGGGCAACTTCAAAATGCAGTTTTTTGGGGGTGTGCTCCCTAGGCCTCTGAGGAGACCTTCAGGTATTCAGAAATACAAGAAGACAGGCACAGGCAAGAGAAGTTTCCCTTGAAGTCCTCAGAATGAACAAAGACACAGCAGGGCAGAGCCTCCACAGGCCAGAGAGTTCAGCTTATTGGACAGCGAGCCCCACAGCCAGAATGTACTCACTGGGCAACTTCAAAATGCAGTTTTTTGGGGGTGCGCTCCCTAGGCCTCTGAGGAGACCTTCAGGGATTCAGAAATACAAGCAGACAGAAATCAACAGATATTTAAAGTGTGATGTTGAATTTTGTTGGAGCCTGGGTACAAGCATTTGAAAAGCTTATCAATATTAAACACCACTGACTCTAGAGAAAGAAAGAACTAAAGTCTCGTCTTCTCTCCAATATTTAATGCTTGAGTCAACCGAAGCATACTGCATCATTTCTCAGAATTCTCATTTTAAACAAAAAGATGAAAATAAATAAATTTGCCGATTCTCCCAAGCTCATGTGGTTGACATTATGATCTACATGTATACAAAAGTAATTTATAAAGTACCTACTAAATAACATAATTTTATAAACTTAGAAAATTTCTACCTCCCATGCACATGCCCCAAATATATGCCACAGCATTTGCATGCTAAATTTTTATCTCTCAACACATTTAATGTGAATTATCTATATCAAAATCCACCTGTTAAAAATGTCAAGTAGAAATGAAAGAATAAGTCTGGAAAAGTTTCCAAGATCTGCAATTTAAATATAGAGCTAAGTTTTTTCTAATGATACAAGATTAGGAACCAGTGGTAATTTATTCCTGGTGTTTTCAGCAGATGGTGGTACATATTAGATGTAGGTAAAAAAAAATGGTCAACTACAAAAGTAGAACTCTGTCGCCATGTGGTTATTATTAATAACTAATTGATCATTAGAAGACGTAAATTTACTCTGAAAACCATAATAGGATAGATTCTTTTAAAGGCAGGCTGTCTTTCTGTTAAAGACATAATATTACTGTTTGCTCTTAAAAAATATTTCATATGAGTGCATAGTCACTTCACTTTAATGTGTGATTCTGAGATATCTCTCCTTATTCTCTTAATATTTATAAGGTGAACCTGCAGCTGTGTACGTATGGCATTTCTCATTCTTTTATTGAATGATATCTAAATTCATGGACTCAGTGTCTTGTCCAGAATTGTGGTTTTCTTTGTTATCTATGCTGCCAACTGAGATGTCTACACTTCATTTAAAAATCACCTGTCTTTAGGAAATGTTAATTCTTTTTTAAACTAAAAAGGGTCCATACCTATGAGGGCACTGCCTGGCTCAGGCTGGTGATGTTTAGGAGCCAAACGCATCACATCCAATCATCTTCAGGGCACGTTATTAGCCAAGAATTAAAATCAGAGCCTTCCACATGATAGATATGTATTCATCCTCTTAAATTATCTTCCTAGCCCCAGGAAATGTTGAATTCTTATGTATCATGCCTGTCATCAGCAGCACAGACAATCCCCAACAGAGAAATAATTTAGAATAGTTTCTTCTATCCTGACTGATGCCTTTTATTTTAGTGCGCAGAATAACTGCCCTGGATTTAGTCATTTCAAAGAGCACAAGGCAACATGTATTCTATGAATTGAAAATTATACTTTACTTGATTTATTATGAGATACAGCTGCAAAGTTGTTCATTACTGAGTTTCAGTCGTACAATATTTCAACACCCACCCATTCACCCACCAATGTCTACAATTTCTCTTCCACAGCCCATGGCCAGTCTCTATGACAGACACCTTCTTTTGCCTCTTCTCTCTCTCTCTCTCTCTCTCTCTCTCTCTCTCTCTCTTTCTTTCTCTCCCTCTCCCTCTCTCTCCCTCCCTCTTCTTTTGAATCCTACATTGAAGTCTAATACTATTACTGAAAGGGTATTTCACACATCACATTACCTCCTTTTAGCACCCAATTCTTGTCCGGTTATCAGTTTCACTCTCAATGTCATAGTGGTCCCCTCTCTTTCCTTTCTGTAACTTGTGACAATCTTTCTCACATGAACCAGTCCTCCTGGACTTTGTTTCTATTGTCATTGGGTATAATTACCATGCTATTTGTTTTAATAATAATAAATGAGTGTGATCACACTGTGTCTATGTCTGTACCTATGAATTTTTCACTGAACATTATACTCTTCATGTATATCCATGTATAAGAAAATGTTATGACTTCATTTTTCCTAATGGTGGCTGGCACAGTTTTATATTAAGTAGCTGTATCATAGTTTATTTATCCATTCATCAGTTCTCAGGTACTTGGGTTGTTTCCAGATTCTGGCTATTGTGAATAGCACTAAAATGAACACAGATGTGAAGAATGCCTTTTCTGCATTGTGTTTTGGGGCCCCTAGCATTCCTAGGGATAATATTGATGGATATTATGAAGGTTAAATTTCTAGTATTTTGAGGAATGTCCATATTATTTTCCAAAAAAGCAAGAGTAGACAATATTCTCAAAAGCAGCAAATAAGAATATCTCTCTCCACATATCTGGACCAATACCATTTTTCTAGTTCTTTATGATGTGTGCTAGATGCTGTGGAAGGCGTTGGTATTTTACTGTCATTTTAATTTGCATCTCCCTGATGATTAGAGATGTGAAATATTTTTTTATGTGCCTTTTGACCATTGTAGTTCTTTATTTTGAGGCTTCTGTTCATCTCTCTTTGTCTTTATTTTATTCTGGTCGTTATTTTCCCTTATAAATTTCTACCAGTACATATATGTGTGTGTGTTTGTGTGTATGTATGTGTGTATGCAATTAACTCCTTATCAGATATCAGATTAATGTTTGTTAAATATTTTTTCTATTCAATGGGCAAATATCTTTCTACCCTTTTACTGTATATTGTAAAGTCATGAACTTTTAAAGATTAAAATTGTATCCTGAAACTTTAATATATAAATCTATTGTTTCAGGAAGATTTTTGTAGTCTTTAGAATTTTCTAAATATAGTAACATGTCCTTGCTTAATAGTGAGAATTTGACTATTTCCTTTCCTATTTGAATAGTCATAATATCTTCATCTTGTCTAATTGATATGGAAGCTAGTTGCAGTGCTATATAAATAGAAGTGGTACGATTTGAAAAACTTGTCTTATGCCTGATCTTAACGGGAAGGCATTTAGTTTTCCCCATTGAGTATAATGCTTTTCGTGGGTTTATGATAAATGGCTTTGAGAATATTAAAGAAATCTCCTTTGATTCCCATTTTATTGAGAGTTATTTTCATAAGTCAGTCATAGATATTATCAAATGCTTTATCTGCATCAATTCATGATCACATGGTTCTTATTTTTTTCTTGTACTTATATTGTATTATGTTGATTGACTTGCATATATTAAAACATCCTTATATGCCTGGGATGTATCTGAGTTGGTCATAGTGCATGATATTTTTGATGAATTGCTATAATCTCTTTGCCAGCATTTTTGGAGGATCTTTGCAACTGTGTTCTTCAAAAAATCAGCCAATAATTCTTTTTGCTTATGGTGTCTCTGCTTTTTCTATCAAGGTGATGTTTACTTCATAGAACCTATTTTTTCCCTGTCTTCAAAGTTTTCTTGAAGATCCTGAAGGGGATTGGCCTCAGGTCCTCTTTACAGGAATTATTTATTTATTTTTATTTGTTATTTTACAATCTAAAATAATACACTAGTAATCCATCTAGGCCAGCAATAGTTTTTGGAAAGAATCAAAAGATTTTTATTTCAATTTCTTCAATAGTGATAACTTTGTTCAGGTATTTCAAATAATCTTGGTTAAGCCTTGGGAAGTTATAGAAATCTATTTCCATGAAGTTCTCTTGTTTCATGGCATAAATATTATGAAAGAAATATAATCCTTGAAATATCTTGTGGTATTTGTTGTGACATTCCCCACTTAATTTCTACTTTTTTTGTGTGATTCTTTCTTTGAGTCTTACTAGAGATCTATCAATATTGTTTAAATAAAACTAACTGCTAGTTTCATTGATATTTTTGGGGTGGTTACAGTTCATTAATTTCTTTTCTAAGTATTATTGCTTAGTTCTGTTTGCCTGATATGGACTCCTTTTGTTGGTCATTTTACAATTTATCAAGCTGTAAAGTTAATTTATTTACATGGACTCTTCCTAATAAAAACTTGAAAAGCTACATGTTTTCCTCTAAACTCTGCTTTTGCTTTGTCACACAATTTCTAGTAATTTTTGTTTTATTTTCGTTTTCAGTAATCTTTTAAAAAAAAACTCTTTGATTTCCTTACTAACCAACTGACTAGTTTCCAGATGTGAGTTATTTCTTTATTTCTGTTTGTGTTTAACTTCGATTTTTAGTGCAACATGGTCTGAGAAGATAATTGGTACAATTTCAAACCATTTTGTTTTTTGAAGGCATGTTTTGCATCCCAGTATGTGGCAAATATTGTAATGTCCAATAGGCACTGGAGAAAAATGTGTATTTGATTTTGGGAGTATGAAAATCTATGTAGATGATCAAAGATATATATAGAATTAAAGATAGAAATATAGAAGTAGAATTAGATATAGAGAGAGAACGCGATATCTAACCTATATTTCATATCTTGTTGCAATGTTAGTATTTCCTCACAAATTTTAGTGGTGATGACCTACTAATAAGTGATAGAGCAGTTTTGAAGTCTCCAACTACTATATGAGTAACATACATTCTGAAAATATCAAGCAAGTATTCTGCTGTAAAACAGAGGTAACTGAATTTTTTAGATCATGTCCAGGTATTTAAATTATATAAATATAATCTGGGAGATAGCAGAAAGGATGAAAAACATTTTCTGTATGCGGAAGCCTTGTTTTGCTCCTTAGCATCACATGGTCTAGCAAATACTACTGGGAGTAACATTTGAGCACTACAGGAGAGTAACCCTAGAGTCCAGATGAGTGAGGCCTTCAAACAAGAAAACAATAATTATAACTAAGTAACTTCACTTTCCAAGATTCAGTTTCTAAATCCAAAAAAACAAGAAAACTTCTCAAGAACAAAAGACTGAGATTAGATGAGAAGATGACTATAGTATGTTTAGAAAACTACTCGTCTACAAAGTTTTATAGGATTTTACTGGACTGCATATAATTTTATGATTCTGGCTAGTGATTCATACTCTGACACAATTTTCTTCTGAATATAAACCCTTTGCAAGTGATCAGTGATTTGTGCCTTTACAAGAAATGACTTTATGACAGACAGTATCCCAATTTAGCATAAACTGAAGTCATCATTTGGAGTACACATGACTTGCAGAACATCTGTCCTTGACTGACATGACGGAGAAAATATTGAAGAATGTATAGGTGTCTCCTACCATTCTAGGTTATGCATGCATATTTCTGGAGTCCAGATTGCAAGCTTTTGTAAGAGGCAGAACAAATTAGGATAAGAGGAAGATTCAAGGTGTCTGAAAGCAATACTTGGTATTGTCTTGGTGCAAAAATGTAGAAAAGTAAATGACCTTCCTGATATTACCTACTGTCACCTGAAAGAAGCCAGAATATTACCCAGGAATTTGATGATATGTATATGGAACAGATGGCACATCTCTCTGGGATTACAAGAAAGGTGAGCTGGGCCAAGGATAATCAGAGCAGATTCATGACAGGTCAAGTGCCTACATTCTATAAAGCTATTTCTTTTTTTTTTATATATAGCATGATTCCAATGAAAAAATTAGTTATGAGAATTAAAGTTTCCAGGGGGTGTGCATATTCAGCTTCCAAAAGAAGCTTGAAACTCATGCTAAATTTTATGAATGTATTTATATATTCTTCTGTGGCATAAGAGCCAGTGAAGGAAATTGTGCCATGTGCCCTCAATCACTGCACAGCCAAAGACCTGTACTAGAAGTGAATACCACTTTGGCATCCTTTCCCAATCATAAGAAATATCGAAAAGCTTTGTAAAATGTTAAGTTTCACAAATCAAAGGAAACTGGATACAAAAGTGATTAAAGAGAAGCATTCCAATGCTTCCAATGGCCTTCAAGTGGTTCTTGCTTATCCTTTTGAATTTCATATTTTTTCATATAAGGTATAAAATGAAACAAAAATCCAGGTAAAGAGAACAGGAAATAAAGGCACTTGTGAACTAGGAGGAATCCCCATGTTGCAATCTGGAATTTTGAGTAATTATTCATCATAGAGTTCCAGCTGTTTTTGAAGGGTTCTTGCAGTGGATTCTCAGGTAAGAATGAATCTATATAATCCACAGCCAAAGAAGCCAAACTAAAGATGCCAATGGTTTTGTTGAGCGCCATCTTCCAAATCTCCATAGCTGGCCTTCAATTTCTGGAAGATCCTGTGGCCACTCTATGAAGCTATTTCTTGATAAAAAAAAAAGTATGCAGCCTGATGGAAGGGGGTAGGAAACTAATTAACGGACTCTTAGTGGCTGATAGCCTCTTCACATTCATAGCCCACTGTCTGTTTATAACCATCATTAAACAAAGGACAGGATGGTTGGGTGACCTTGACCAGAGCTGGAAGGATTGAAGGAAAAGCAACTATATGGAGATACTGAGTTACACTCTTAAAACATCAAAATAATTTATTAAAATAGTGTGAGGCCATGGGCACATACCATGAAAAATTGTCTCAGAGAACCTGGCTGTCTGTTTCTACATTAGTCTTATAGTTTAAAAAAAATACAAAAAGAAAAACTAGCTTTTCCTTGTATTTACAGATTTGTAAAAGACTAATGTTTTTTATTAGAAACCTATATAATTTAGCATAGAAATAGTAGTGGAATAATAATTCTTCAAATATATAATTGAGTCAATTTGAAACCACTGTTAAGCAACTTACCTGGCACCATGTTGATTATATATTTCTATTTTTATATGTTTTAAGGCTAAAATGCTTAACTTTGCTACCTATTCAATTTAATTTTACTTTCCCTATTTAATTTTATAGACAAGATTAAATATACATATAGTTTCAGTAATTCTAGCATGAGAAAAGTATATTTGATGCCTTTGTGTCAAGTATTGTATTACAGTTTTCATTTGTATCATCTCATTAAGTCTTCAAAAGAACTCCTTGAGACTAGCTCATTTGTTCTCTTACTTGCAGAAAATAAAACCCAGCTTAGTAAGGTGAAGACACTTGCTTAAATCACACAATGACAGGCATGGTGGTATATTAACTCAATTTATAGAACCTTCATATTACTATAGATATACTCCTACTTAAAGAGAAGCAGCAATTACAATGGTTTAAGAAAATAAATATAGAGGCCGGAGAGTATAGATTTAATATGGGCTTTGCCATGTTTAGTCATAAAATTTTGGGTCATTTAAACATGGCAGGTTGAAGGCATAGTAAAATAAATACAGTTCCATAAATAAATACTACCATACATGTGGTCAAGTCATATTTGATCCCTGGCATCCCATATGGTCCCTGAGTCTAACAGGAAAGATCTCTGAGCACAGATCCATGATTAAGTCCTGAAAACTCCAGATGTTCCCCAAATCTGGTATAAATAATCTCTTTGCCTTGTTTTCTGAGCACTAAGTTTGAGATCTTATTGGCTTCGTCAGAGGATTGTTTTAACTACAAATTAAGTAAGTAAAAGATGCAGAAAATATCGCATAATTTTAGTTTTATAGAAGTTAACTGCTAATTACTATTAAAAGGCAAATCAAAATGAAAAGAGGAAAATGCCGTCTCAGATTTGGACTTTTTCCATATGATTTAAGAAATAAATCATGAGAAGCCGGGGTGGTGGCGAAGCAGTAGGGCATTTGCCTTCACGTGGCTGACTCAGAACGAACTGCAGTTGGATTCCCTGGCATCTCATATCATCCCCCCAAGCCAGGAGCAATTTATCAGCACATAGCTAGGAGTAACGCCTGACAGTCACCTAGGTGTGAGCCCAAAACAAACAAACAAAGAAAAGAAATAAATCATGATGAGCCGCTCTATGAGCCACACAACTTAACAGCTATTACAAAAATAATTAAAAAAATAATTTTATAGTCATATGGTACTTTATAAAAAAAATACAAATTCAATAATAAATACCGTTTTCAACTGTCACAAAGCAATTAATATAAGCAATATATAGCCATTGATAGAGAAATAATTTGAAGCTTAAGATACAAATTTATCCTAGAGTACAGTACAACTGAAAGAAATGAATCAGAATTAAAATAGGAGCCACAATTTTTGATACTAAAAGGCTATATTATCGTTCTGTACATCATCCTGCATCATAAATATGTGTGTTTCAAATTAATAAAAAGGAAAAAAGAGAGAATGTGGTTCTACTGACTATGGTAGAAAGATATTGGTACTTGGACAGCAAGGTTGATGTAGATATTGGTGAAATTATGCCAATATACTTTGGGTAGTGGTGAAACTATAACTCTAAAGAGAAAGTCCTGTAAATCAATTTTAAGACATTCTTGTTTAGATACTGGAATGTGCAACCTTTCTTCTCAGACTTTTCATGGATACATCATTGCAGTATCACACACATCCCATTTCTCTTCACCAGCTCCCTAAGGGTCCCAACCACCCTCACAATCCCCCTGAAAAATCAGTTATTAGACAATCTATAGAAAATCATCATTTCTAGTCACCTTGATCATTTGTTATTACCTTACTATGTTACTATTTGATTTCATGTTTGAGATATATATATTTTTTTCTAAATTGTGAAGGAGGTAACACACATATCAGTAAATAGTGGTAAATTCTAGGAATTTCAAATATATCCAATCAAACAAATTGTTTTTCAAAAACTAGATTGGTACATGTATGTAAATTAAAATTATTAATCATTATGTATAACACATTTTAAAATTGACATGAAAACAAATATATCCTAATGTAAAGTTAGTAAGAGAGTTAAGAAAAATATAATGGGAGAATCTGAATAAGCCTATGATAGTATAAAACTGTGCTTTCTCCTTCAAAAGGAATAAATGCTTTATGTTAGAAAGTATTGTATTAAAGATATTGCTTAAGCGTGTGTGTTAACAAGTAAAAGATTACAATGTAGATGTAAACATATATAAGCACTTGAGCATATGTATAACATTCAATATAAATCAGATGTTAATTCACTGCTCTGAACATGTAAAAATTTCTTAGCAAGATAGAAATAAACAAACCTTTCTTATTCTAGTAGAGAACAATCATAAGTGAATGCCATACTCAATGCCAAATGCCGAGAAGTTATTAAATGAAATAAAATAGTCGAAAGACAACTAATCACCAAGATGACACAGAAAGCCAGCATTTTAACTTTAATTCTAAAGTTCTTTTTAATATGCCTTATTCACAATGGATATGAAAATTAAAAAGTCATGAGGGGAAGGGAACTAAGTGATGGAGCAATGAAAGAAAAAAATACCTTCCCTACAAGGGTAAGACTGTGAGTTGAATTACCAGTATTGCCCCACATGTACTGAGAATATTCCCAGTAACTGTGCTATTTGGAATTGCCATCACTGAAACAGTTTTTATGATCTCCATATGTGAGACCAAGTGTAACTTGGTACCAGACTAAAATGGAAACCCAGAGAGCACTGCAATTAAAAACTTTGAGTACCTTCATCAGGCTGGAGTGCAAGCTCTCCCCACATCATCATGTTTGTGAACACCCCTGTTAAGTACTCTAGCCATTGCAAAAGTTCCAATGAAACCCCAAGAAAGTGTTTAGCAAATGTCATTGAATCTCCAGTGAGCATCACACCCAAGTGTGCAAATACCGCAATCAATCAGGTGTGTAGCCTTCAGTATTTGTAATCACAATAAAGGGAAGTGGGAATATATATATATATATATATGAAAATGCTTTGAAATAAATCTCTGATATAGTTAAAGGTTTTTGGACTAAGAACTTATATAGCAATTACATTGCAGGAAAAATTTTTTACCCATTTTTGATAAATGCCAACATACCTATTCTGTCTAACATGCACTTTTGTCCACGACTAAGATACAAAACCAGTAAATTAACAAAATGCAAAGGTAGCCTGATTTAACATCACACTCTGAAAAGGATCAGCTCCAGCATATTAAATATGTCAGTGAAAAAGATTAAGTAATAACAGTTTATATAGGGCTAAATATATCTTATGATTATGGAAGTTTGATTTCTAAAAATCAAGACCCCATTATCAAAATACCACAAAGGAAAACACTGGCAGATTTTAAATAATCAAATTTAAATGGAATTGTTTAGCAGTAGATAGCATAGCCAAGTTAAGAGATAGGTGTCAGGATCAAGATGATAATTTTTAGATTAATCACTGACAAATAATTAATTGGAATACTTGTTAAGCATTATGAAGAAGCTATGAAACCCAAAAAAAATTGACTGATTATTTTAATAGAACATAAGAAAGGCTTGGAGAGACTATTTTCTTGGAAGAAAGGCTCAATGTTAATACTGAAGATATCATGCAAATTACAACAATTATAAGGCATGATTTTACATAATCATAATGGCAACCATTAGAAAAACCGATGTCAGACTTACGATAAATCAAAATAGGGAACCTTCATGGACTGCTAATGAGACAGAAGGTAACAGGCTACTTTGGGAATGGGAGGATCATGTTCCGTTTGTCCTATTAGTTCATAATAAAATATCTAGCAATTGTGCTTATATATATATATATATATATATTTAAGAGAAACTTTCACAATGCCACGCATTCTATTAATACTGACCTTCTTTCACAGGTAAAGAAATTGATGCAAGCTACACTTCATTAATCATAGCAGATTAATAGAAGGAAACACATACTAAGATCTGTACTATAAAAATATCATAAGTACTAAACTAGATTTATATAGGGCAATGAGATATTTTCCCCAAATATAATGTCAAGGAAAAAATAGTATTAAAACAGTTTTTACAATAGAATGCAAATTTCCCATAATTTAAATGCAGAGACCCACTCAATGACTAATATATTTTCAGACTCCTATATATGTAAATAAATATATAAAGTGTTTTAAAAAGAAATACTTGAAGAAAAATTTATAGTTTCCCATTAGGAGAAGGAAATAAGATTATAACATTTGTATAAAATACCAAAATGCGTGTATCCTATGAATATTAGAGCAGCTATGGCAAGCTAAAGGAAAGAGAAAAATTGTAAAGGAGTCATATATTTTAATTTTCCATTTTAAGCACTTCTGATATGCTTACTATGCATTGTTATTAATTATCATGAAATAATGCAAGGTCAGTATTAAATGGATGTTTTACAATGAAGGGAATTGGGGCAGCAAGAGATTGAACTGTAAAGAATACAAAGAATATGAAGAACTAATCAATGCCTAGTTTGCTATTTGTCTGAATCCAAATCCTCTGTTCCAATTATTACTCCCATAATTATTTCAAGAGTAAAGCCTTTATTAAAATTCACAGCATATGTTAATGAAGTAAGGTATATTTAAGATTATGTATAAGAATATTTTGTGGTTTTAATTTTCAAATATTATTTTCACCTAAGAGAAACTGAGGCAGTATAAACAAAAGCTCTTCTTGAATGAAGAGAGATTGAATATGATGAAACCACTAACCCCACTATGTATTGTGCTTGACACGTGATAGGTACCAAATGTTGACTACATAATCATAAAATGGTCCCATAGAGAGATCTGATTATGCTATAACATAGAGCTTAAAGTAGTTCAGTGTTAAACAATAGGCTTGTCTAGATAAATTATTTGAACCAGAAATTAAAAGGTATTGACTTTTTTTAATGAATGGTGGAATAAGACAGATTTTTATCTAAACATTTGAAGAACCATTATAAATAAGCAGTGTAGCAAAACCTGTCCCAAAAGATCATTTTTCCTTCAATGAAAATTTAAGATCACAGGTCAGATGAAAGTGTTGACATTCCATCAGCACCAAGGACAGAACTAAGGATTTTACAGTGCTTTGCCCTTTGTCTATTTCTGCCACCCTGACAATGCATTTTGCCATTGCCTGCCTGAGCATGAAGGATTTCACATTCCTTCAAATTTTTCTGTGTGTAAAAATTTAACCATCTTTCTTCTCACTATACCTTTCATTAGAATTGTTCTTTAAGAGCAGGCAACTGTTTTAGATGAATGGTTTAAAATATTAGTGCATTATAAGGACATCTGGAAATTACTTTCATCAGTATACCCATTTTCCTACTTGTTTGATCCCTTCCTCTAAGTCCAAGGCCAACAGCAATTTTTACCTACTATTTAATGAGAAAAATTATTTTTATTAAAGCCTAACTTTGTTATAGGAATATCCATATTCTAATGCAAGATAATTGCATGTGTCTGGATTACTCACCAATAATTGCGTTGTCAATATAAAATGTTTATTAGCTCAAAAGAAAACTGTATATGGTGGTGGTCGAGCAAGAAAATACATTTATATGAGAATTAGCAAAGGTAAGTCCTATCACTGGCAAACTGGAGAGCAATCCTGGAGATAGAAGGTAACTAAAAATATCACAGGGACTAAACTGCTCTGATATTATTCCTGATTCTAAAATTTCTAGTAATATACTAGGTGATTTTGGATTAGTTACATCACATCAATATTCTTCCATTTTTTCTGAGAAACAATAAGATTAATTAGACTTGTTTTATTTTTATTATGAATCACAAAATCCCGATGGAAAATATGACAGCAATTAGAAAAATAACTTGTGCAAACATTATGAATGACTATGAACACAACATATAGACAAAGAATTGAAGTTTTAATAGGAAATTACTTAGATATAGTAGACAGATATTATATCTTTGACTATGTGGGAAATAAAGCACCAGGTAGGTGAGAAAGTGAATTTGAGAAACTGAGGACATATTCATTCTAAATGGAATGAAAAAATACTTTATCACACAGAGATAAATAACAATGTGAGAAGACCTAACAAAGAGGTGTCTTTTAAGAAAAAATTAGAAATAGAAATAATTAGACATCTTCCAAAGGAAAATGTAACTGCATGAAGTAGGAAAGGGAAAATGAAATAGAAGACAGAACATATGAAACTAATAATAAGGCAGGTTTAGAACATTTGATAGAAGATGTCTTTTATCCTTCCAAATAAGTTTGTTAGATGCTGTTAATGAGAACACAGGCGGTAGATGCATGAGAGAAGCTTCCCCTGACATATGGCCATCCATGGAGATTTCATGAAATTTTATGGTTCAAAAAATGTTGAATTTTTAAGCAGAAATGGGATTGTGAATATATATTTTTGTACTTTGCTAGATCCACTCTATCCAACTTCCATATACTTTTGTTTAATATCTCTTCTTTATGGGAAACTCACATAGCACCTAAGCCATAGCTAGAAAATTGTTTTATTCTGTATATCATCAATATACTTCAGAAAACCTTTATGTCATCAGGAACTGTACTAAATGGTGGTGTTTTAAAGATAGAAATGAACTCATTAATGATTTTTAAATGTACAAAAAAATATTGCAATTATAAGGAAGACACACCTGTACGTTTGGTTATTCTCCAAAATCTTAATTCAATATCTGAGTCTTTCCTTGGCCTTTTATTCTACACATGAATAGTTTACTGTGAATTGTTCATTTACTATTGTTTTGGATTGTCTTACATTCTTATATTATTCTCTGCACATAATATAAAATCTTTAAAAAATTTTCTTGGGAATTTGCCAATATTTTCAAGGTAAATGAGCAGTTAGTATTTTATTGCTGTACATATTTCTAAAATAAGAAATTCATTGTTAGGAATTGAGAAGAATATACTATAATTTTAAGAATAAGTGCATTTGGCATGGGGCTAAGCAATAACAAAGGAGTGGGGCATTTGCCTTGCACACTGCTGACTAGAGACAGAACTGAGTTTGATCCCCAGCATTCCATATGGTTCCCAGGAGTCTGCCAGAAATGATTTCTGAGTGCAGAGCCAGGAGTAACCCTTAATTGCAGCCAGTTGTATCCCCAAAACCAAAATAAAGGCGCATTTGGGATACAGCTCCTTAGCTTTTGCTGTCATGCTAGTCAAACCCTCAATAACAGAAATTTCTATATTCATAGGCAGTTGTAGATTTTAATGATTTGAACACAACTTGGTATAAATTGTTAAACCTTGGTCTTTGCTTTTTTAAAAAAATCAGGATTTGATTCTGCCTCTATCACTTATTAGTTATAATTACTTGGCAGCAACCACTTTCATAAACTGGTTATATCAGATTTAAAATAGAATTCTGATCTATTTTATAGGAGCTGAAGAAAAAACAAAAAATTCATATAATTCTTATGTGGTTCTTAAACAAATGTTATACAAATGGGGTATAATATAGCATTGCTATTTTTATAATCAAATGGGTCGGCAGAACAAAAGGTTCTAGTTTTTAATTAAAGTCTACTGGTATCTAAAAAATTTAAATTATGATAGCAGTCATCTTTACCATTTACTGAAGTTTTATTATGTACCAAGCCATGCCAGGTACTTTAGAAATATTATTTGATTTGGTTCCTAACATACAGATAATGCTCTGAAGTTATCATATCAGTTTTATCTGCCTTTTGGGCACAAGTAAAACTCTATTTCCCAATTTACCTGTGATTATTTGGAGCCATGTGATGGACTACAAACCTAACCAATTGTGCCCATGCATGTCAAGCATGATTTCTACTATGTCTTTTTCCTTAGTAGTTGAATCAAGAAATATGATTAATCTCTGATATCAAGTACTAAAGATCCCTGAATATTATAATTCCTTTGTCAGCTCTTGTTTCTCTGCTTCCTTCCAAAAATCCTCATGCTAATTTAACCCATTAGAATGTGTTCTGAGAAAGAAATAAGCATGTGTTAAATGTTCATTATTAATTGTATTAATATTACATATTATTAATTTTAAAAAGTATTAAATTTAATATGGATATAGAAATTATCATTCATTATCCTTCCTGTCAGAGTTATTTAAAAATATTATTCACTTTTTGACATAATGACAAAATATCCTCATATGATCAGACAACTATATCACTTTTAAGCCTCAGCAAGTTTTATTAATCTTGTTTTCTTCCTTTTCTGACCAGGGGAGTGTTTGTCCACTTTGTTTAATTTTTTATTTAATTTTTTAGAAAATAAATTAATCAACATTGGTTGAATTACTATGATAAAATTTAAAAGGTATTCAGCATGCTGTCTTCAATTCCGATTCTTCAAATAAGAAAATAATATAAATTTTGCATTTTCATTTTCTTCTGAAGATTATGCTCAAAAAATTGAGCTCTCACACTTGACCACTCAAAATTTGCTTTTAGTGTTGATGATTTTGTTTTATCAATTCCAGCTTCCTATTACCAAGGGATTCTTTCTACTAAGAAACAAAGTCTGTAACTTATAAAGATAGGCCTTATGAGCCAGTAAGTTACTGCCGTGTTGTTATGGGATCAATGCAAGTATTAAATGAATAAATTTTATCTTTTATCTTTATTCAACTTCACAGAATTTGATGTCTTATGAACCATTTAATCTAAGATACCAAACAAAAAAATGACAAAGAAAAAATTGAGACAAAATACTTTAAAAGGAAGAACTGAAAACATTACAGAATTATAGTTTCGCTAAGT
The DNA here is from genome assembly GCF_024139225.1 of Suncus etruscus. Lineage (NCBI taxonomy): Eukaryota > Metazoa > Chordata > Mammalia > Eulipotyphla > Soricidae > Suncus > Suncus etruscus. The sequence goes on from NC_064852.1 coordinate 5,840,464, forward strand.
CATTCTAGGGAATGAAAGAAAAAAAGTTGCTTCTAATTAAATGTATAAAATCACATTTAACCCTATTAGGAGCATGAAAATATTTTCCTTATTTTTCCAGATGAAGCCTTGAAATGTAATAGCACGACAGCTAATGTATAATTTCCCAGAACTGTTACATGATATTATCTGATTCTAATCTTGATTTTTGGTCTTAAAATTTTCAGCTGTTTCAATTAACATTTTTTCCAATGACTTATTACCATATATTTGTCACTACCACCTAAGAGAAAAACCCTATTTTGCAGGAGACTGCTTAAGGGCAAAGGTTGTAAGAAAGTGAGAATTGGGATTGAAATCTGGCTGTGTTATAAACAGGCTATAAAATCTTGGTCAGCTCAATTAACTTCTCTGGACTTCTGTTTCCTCATGTGTAAGATGGGGGTTTTGTTAATACTAATTGAATTAATGCATTACAACACTTTCCTGGTGACTTTTGCATCGTAAATAGCTAAAGAAAAAAGTCAACAATTTGCATTATTGTTGTTAGTATGCAAGTCAGTATCAGACTAAAAGCTTTCTAATGCTAACGATTTGCTCTTTCCTCACTAGGTCTTTAAATTTAATAATAGATATTTTTCTTACTCTGGATTTAGTTCATTCATTTAATATAAATTTCTCAAGCACACAGTAAATTCCATGAACAATGTGAGATGTCAGTGATGGGTAGACAATTAAAAGATGCCTTTACATCAAAGCTCATTGATATTACACATCCTTGGTGAATTCAGCAACAAAAGGTGACAGCAATGAGTAACAACATCCCAAATCAGTCCTAATACAGCAAATTCTTTCCAAATACAAAAGTTCCTTATTGTGAAATGCAATTTAAAGTCAGAAGAGGAGACTTCCCATTTCAATTTCAATGCAGAGATCTGAGAAACTGTCACTCTATTCTTAAAAGATAAACACTGACTAACAGAAAACCAAAGAGTGGTTTTTGGACTCAGGAGAGAGAGAATGGAGGTTGTGGAGCAAGTGTCCACTCTGAACACTGAAATGATACAAACAGAACCAGAAAAAACTAAGACCAAGATCCACTCACCTGGGGCAGAAGATGCTTGAAACAAGAACCATAAGACACACGAACGCTAATGAAGAGCTGTGCTGTAGGACAAGAGGTAGGGGGGTCCTGGTAATGTACTTTTTGGAAATTATAAAATTTAAGAAGAGATCTCTCAGTCCTGAAGAAACCCAAAGGCATGAAAACCAAAGGGATGCCCCTTTGGCATTTGAATCATGAGTTTTTTGGAGAGAGAGAGGCACCAGCCATAGGCAGAAATCCAATGTTTCACGCTTTAAAAAGGATAAAGTACACAAGCTTAGAAACAGAAGGGACCACTTATATTAGCAGCTTGGGGGGCAAAGGAGGGGGATATGGGATGCATGCTGGGAACAGGGGTGGAGGGAAGACAACAGTGGTGGTGGAAATGCCCCTGAGTCAATGTCACTATGTACCTAAAATACTACTGTGAATGATTTGTAATCCACATTGGTCAAAATAAAAATTATTAATAAAAATAATAAAGAATTAAAAAATGAATAAAGTACAGAAGATCTACGAGGTTATGTAAAGTCTATTAGCAGTGCAAAGGATCAGATTAAGAGAAGGCCATCAACAGTGACTTTCTTTCTTTGTTTTGTTTATAATTGTTTTGAGATCACACGAGGTGGTGGTACTCAGGGTTTACTCCTGGCTCTGTGCTCCGAAATCTCTCCTGGAAGGCCTGAGGGACCAGGCAGGACCATCTGGGATGCTGGGGATGAAACCAGAATCTGCAGCCTACAAGTCAAATCTCCTTCCTGCTGTGTTATTGCTCACAGTACTGTAAAGTTTTCTTGTAGTTATGCCCAGATTAATTTTTGAGACTGCAGATAACTCTAGGGAAAATAAAACATTTGAAGGCATTGAAAACCTCTTGAGGCTTCCTGTCTCAAAATCTTTTTCTAGTTTGAATGCATATGGATGCCAGGATTCAAACCACCCTCCATAAGGCAAAATGCTTTATAGCTTTGAGGAGCGATTTCTGAGTGCAAATCCAAGAGTAATCCCTGAGCACCACCGGTGTGACCCAAAAATAAACAATCAAGCAAAAAAGAAGTCTCTGGGATGAATCGGAGGATTCAGAAACTCTGTATAGAGTCTAGCTCCAACAGTCTTAATCAACGATATAAAATGGTTAATTTAACCTCAATTTCTTATTTATTGAATTGTAAGCAAACAAAAAGACTTGAGGTCATTTCCAAAGTCAAGAAATTAGGGACCAGTGACAGGGAGTTTGCCTTGCATTTGGACAAACAAATATGAACCAGGGTTCAATCTCTGTCATCTCACATGGTTTCTAGTGCATGCCAGGAGCGATTTCTAAATGCAGAACCCTGAGTTCTGCCAAGTGTGACCCAAAATAAAGCAAAAAAAATTAAATTAAATTATATTAAAAGTAAAAGAAATTAAAAGGAGGAAGAGAAAGTGAATGCTAAAACTATTTGGACAACAACATCTAAATAAGAAAGTATTACAGGTCTAAATAAATATTCTCAGGTCCATAATGATATATGTAAAGGAGAAGCTTCAGAATAAATTAAATATATGTCCTGATAAGCAATCTTTCCACAAAATGATTTTGTTGTTTTTTCTCAAAAATTCTTTTCGCAAATTTCTCTGGTCTTGTTAGCTTTGACCACCAGGAGTCACTGTGATGTCCATTTTTGCTTTGTGGACAAATTTCATCTCTTTCCATTCAGTTTCACCTAAATTTTTTAATTTTTAAATTAAAAATTAAGTTTCATCTTAACTTAAGGTTTTATTTGCTTGTACATGGATGAATATGAAGATTATTATGCTGAGTTAAATGAGTCAGAGGAAGAATAATAGACAGGGAATAATCTCACTCATTTGTGCTTATATAAGAAAAATAAATGATAGTATGGTAATAATATCCAGAGACTGTAGAAATGATGATTTGGAGGACCAGTCCTTAGTTGCCACAAGTAGTAGTGAATGAAGTTAGGGTTGAAAAAAAGCTCTACTGTGACAATATTTGGAACTGATCTCTCTGGAAAAGAACTGGGTGCTGAAAGGCGATAAAGTGATATACACGGTACCCCTTCACTAGAAATAGCTCAAATTACAGTGGGCAGAGGGAGAGAAGGAGAGGGAGGGAGAGAGAGGGAGAAAGAGAGAGAGAGAGAGAGAGAGAGAGAGAGAGAGAGAGAGAGAGAGAGAGAGAGAGAGAGAGGCAAAATGCCTGTTCCAGAGTCAGGTAGGGGAGGAAAACTGGGGATATTAGTAGCAAGAAATGTGTATTGGTGAAGAGTAGTATACATCTATGACTGAAATTTAACCATGAACAATTTTTTAACCACAGTGTTTAAATAAATAAATCATAATTGATTAGTTAATTGAATTTCAGCAGAGGGTGGGGGGATGTCAGTGCTATTTCCTGAAATAAAAGTTGAAACTTCTAGCATCATGATAAATTAAGGTTTTAATTCTAAGATATTAAAATTGAAACATTTTAAATCTCTTAGATTAAGTGACAAAAAACTGAACATTTCCTCTGGTTCTTAGAGAGTCCACCTCTGATGAGCAAAAAAAAATGGCCTTGAGCCATAGCATCCTGCATATAATTGTTATTTGTGCAGTGATCTTCATAAAAGAAGTAAAAAAATAAGCTTTCAAATAGCTAGCCATTGTCTTTTGCTGAGTCACAAATTTCTTCAGGAAAAATAGGGAGGGAGTGATTGAAAGATAAACTAAGCTCATACTTTTTTGTTCTTCTTGTATGTATTATTGTTGTCCATGTGTGTTTGGGCCACAGTTTAGCTATGCTCATGGTTACCCCCGACTCGGCAATCACAGATTTTTTTCAACACCCCACCATGTATATTATATGTCTGGGTTTCAGATTCATACTTATCTAAATTAATCTGGGTTCATCCAACCTTTCCTGCTCTCCTCTCATCTCACCCATGCAACTGGATTGGTTGAGTTGGTTTGTCTCAGGTACCTCCAAAATATGATGTCCTACACGATCACTTCTCTAGCACATTATGCAGAGTTTATTCTAATGTATAAACACATGAGACCGTTGATGTTTCATCTATGGAAGCAGTACAATGTGAATTCCAAACCAATGCATTGATCAATTTCCAGATCCAATTTAAGAAGGGGAAGAAGAGTATAATAGCAAATCATGCTAATACAAAAATGCAAAGAATCCTGACTTTTTTTTCTTTGCAATCTACTAAAATCTCCTCATTGGTTTACCCAATTGTCTCAATCTGTGTAGAAAATAAAACTGAGAGTTTGGAATATTATAGAAACAATTATATTATATTATATTATATTATATTATATTATATTATATTATATTATATTATATTATATTATATTATATTATATTATATTATATTATATTATATTATGCATATATTAATAATTGATAATAACATTAGAATAATATATTACTACTATATTATAATAATATTATATTTTAGTTATGTGACACAGTCTGAGCCTGCAGTATTATATACTAGAAATCTTCTAAGATATTTGTGAATCTAGAATACCATATTCACAACCTTAGATAAAACAGTAGGAACCAGAGTGATGGCACAGCTGTAGGGTGTTTGCCTTGTGCGTGGCTGCCCAATATGAACCTAGGTACTATCCCCAGTGTCCCATATGGTCGCCTAATCCATGAGCAATTTCTGAGTGCAGAGCAAGCCAGGAGTAACCCCTGAGTATCACTGGGTGTGGCCCAAAAATAATAATAAAAAAAAGAATAAAAGAAAGTGGTAAAGTAAAATACCTTCCTCTGAGGCTATATTTTACCATGACATATATTTGACCTATAAATGTTAAGTGAATGTCTCAGGATCTTACATCTGTCAGGTGTAATCAAATGGGAGCTAAACCTACACATATGGCTCTTATCCCTGTGTCTTGAAAGTTAAAACATAATATTTGATTTTTCTTACACTTATAAGACAGATGGGTAGGAAGGTTGTTGTTTACACGTAAGCTAAGAACGAGGATAGACTGATAATAACACAAATACACATTTAAAAAAATAAAACAGGAATAGGAGGCTTAAGAGTACCATTCTGCAGAAACCTGCTGCCCAATTTTAATTTGGCTCGCCTCCTAATTTCTTATTCCATAAGCAAAAGTTATTCCCAGAGCTAATTCATACATACATTGTTAGCACATGCCATCTGCCTCTGAAACCTTTGACTATACACAACCCATGTCCTGGAAGGTAACTAGGTTCTGATATTGTACTAGAATAAAGGCAGATGCTGTCACTGAAGCACAGAAACACGTATAGATAATCCTTTCACATAGCCATTTCCTTTGTCATAGGAAAGACACAAAATTTATAATTTTCCCAAAACTAAAGTCCACAATCATGTGAATTCTTAGAGGAAATTTTTGAAGTATGAAGGTTTGGTTTTGTGTGCTTTTTTAAACATTTTAAAGAATATCACAAAAAATTGTAGTTTGCTTAAGTTTGCTGAGCCTGATATGGTATATAATCCACGTTCTCTTTGTTGTTGTGCCTTTTTTAAAAATTGTTTTCTGATTTTTTTAGATAATTTATTTGAAATCTTGGACAATTGGTTTACACTTTGTAAGGTGTAGAGAGATAACAGATTCACATTCTCTGATTATTGTAATCATCTTAATACCAATTAACTAGTGATGAATACACATGAAATATTTAGTGCAATGCCTTGTACAAATTTCAGCAAATATAGCCAACATACTGTCATACTGAACTTGAAAATTTTCAGCATGTTAATAATTAAGTTACACTCATTTCTGTAATTCAAAAAACTATTTGTTAGAGGCAAGAAAATATCGGGGCTCGAGAGATAGCATGGAGGTAAGGCATTTGCCTTTCGTGCAGGAGGTCATCGGTTCGAATCCAGGAGTCCCATATGGTCCCCCGTGCCTGCCAGGAGCAATTTCTGAGCCTGGAGCCAGGAATAACCCCTGAGCACTGCCGGGTGTGACCCAAAAACCACAAAAAAAAGAAAGAAAATATGAAAATATGACTATTAGATGATAGATACTATCAAGTATATGGACATATAAACAGAAAACTATCTTTATTCCCTTTGTTATACAAGTTCATTGATAAGGATCAGGTGTTTTTCTTCTATTTTTGAGTCATCATTATAAGCTCTTATTTTATAGATAGGAAATTTGAAACGCAGAAAAGAATTATAAATTGCCTATCACAAAGTGTAATTTGAGTTCTACTAAGGGATGGTTTCAAAGGCTCTGATTTTAAAGATTGGGGATTTATCATGTGTTTTCATTTATCTAGAACAGTGTTTCTTAGATCGTAGTTAATTTAGATAAGCAGTCAGAATGTGGACTCCATACTTGACACCAGTAAGTGGTGGGTTATAAAGTATACAATAAAAACCATTTCTTGAGCTTGCTGTCTAAATTGACTATACGGTTCAACAGGTCATAAAACTGGTGTTGATGTACTCATTGCGTGAGACAGAGGTCAAATAGAGACTAAAGCTCAGAAAAGTTATAGAGTTGATAAATGTCTGGTTGTGTCTTGAGAGAAGGTGTTGTTAATGTTGACCCAAAAATTGGGCTCCACTGTACTATTACATGAATTACAAGAAAAAATATAGCCACTGGAATATCCCAGCAATAATAGCAATTCACATCAGAATATTTTGATATGGCATTATATGACTACAACATTATAGTCACTACTTTTGGAGATGTAATTTATAGGGTCATATCTATATCTCACATTCTTAAAAATTGTAGAATATATATCAAAATTTCATCATAATAAAAGCAATGTAAAATCTGAAATGGTAGATGTTATTTATGTATGCATGTATATTGCATGTGTGTATGTATTTGATGTATGTATACAACACTGTAGTCATACAATGTAGTTAGCATACAATGCTGTAGTCTTACAACATTTGCTGTAGAAGTTTAAAAGACAGAAACAAAACATTCTTCAAAAGTATTTCCATAGCAATTCAAGGGTATAATTTTCAAGGGAATCTATATATTTCTTGTTTTTGTTCCTGACAGGCTCATATTGAACAGTGCTTTGTGTCAGGAGTTCTGCAAGGCCAAGGAATAGATATAAGACCCTGCACCTGCTAAACATATGCTCTATCATTTGAGTTATCTCCTGTCCTGGGTTCATCAAATATATTTGTTAATCATGAACTTTGAAAGATCAACTAATGACTTCACGTCTTTGATAAGACAGAGCATTACAAGTGACAGCAGATCTACCTAGTAGATTAAGTGTTTCTTAAATATCCATGGTGAATGATAGCATTTGACCATCTTGTGAAAAGTACCGGGAATAAAATAGAGTCTTTTAATAGCTTATAATTCTGATTATGACATCTCTAAATCAGTGTTATTATTATTTCTTAGGATGACAAAATTTGGTAAAGGTTGTGTAAATTGGAATCATGAATGTAGCTCAATGATGGAGCACTTGATCTAACATTGCCCAAAAACAAAAGGTACCAATTATTTTATTATATAATTACTTATGTTTTTCTTATATGCCCATCTATGTTTTATATTACCATGTACATAACTAAGATCGATCCTCAAAATTTCTATGCTTGGCTTCAATTCTTCTAGTCTAAAATCTAATCCCTTTAGTTATGACCCTGAACACTGGTGAGCCAGTGGGACTCTGCAAAATAATAAAACACACACATAGAGAGAGAAAAGACTTTAAAATTTCCCCACATTACTTTAACTCCAGTTCACAAACCACTCTGCTACTCTGCTAGCAACCACACAAGGAGGCACCAGGAACCAAAGAGTGCCCCATCCTCTTCCATCCTTGCCTTTTATCTATAGAAAAACATCATATCTAGAAGGTGGGACCATCCAGTTTCACTACCATTCGGAGGTGCTGCATTCGTAGAATTACATCCAATGAGAAACCATGTGGGTGTTGACTGACATAAAGACAGACAAATCCCGTAATCCCACAACTATGAAGGAATCTTATCCTCCATAATCTGATTAGTAGAGCCACCTACCATAGATCTACCAGTTAAGCCACTTGTATTCTAAGAAGTAGCATAATCTTGACCTTTGGCGGATCTTCATGAGAGTTGAGTTTAAACTATTGTACAAGGATATCTATAGACATAGACATTCTATAGGGTATAATTTTCAAGAGAATCCATATTTTTTGTTTCGGTTCCTGACAGGCTCTGGGGACCATATGAATTGCCAGGGATCAAGCCAGGGCCCGTCCAAGGTTGGCTGCATGCCAGGCAAATTCCCTACCCTGTGGTATCACTCAGACCCCAAGGAATCATATTGTACAGTGTACAAGGATATTCTCAGTGACCAAACCAATATATTGGCATTCATTTTTAACAATTTTATTTAGCTTTCAAATTTTCTAGTTTTATGAAATTGGTAGTCCCAGGTAACATTTAAGTTGGAAACTTAATTAATAATAATTAATATATCATAAAAATAATCACCATAATTAGTTTAGTTAATTCCTACCATTTCACATGGTGATACATTGATTTTATTATGATGTAAAATGTTGATATGTATTTTTCTACAGTTTTTAAGGATGTGAGGTATAGACACCACCCTGTAAATTAGATTTCCAAAACAATTCATCTTATAAGTGATATTCTATGCGTTTTGACATTCTCACCCATTTCTACTACTTCCACCCACCTCCGTACCTAGCAACTTCTAGTAAATTCTCTGTTGATATACATTCATGTTCTTATAATCTCTCATGTGAGATCACACAATATTCGTCTTTTTGATTAATATACTTTAACATAGTCATTTCAAAATATTTCCCTTCTCAATATATGCATGCAATTCATCACCTATACTGGCATCTCTTATTTCTCTTCTTTCCTACTTTGCCTTTTCTATTCTTTTTAGTTTTCCTAAGAACATTCAAAGTTGTCTTTATAATTTTCTATTGCACTGCCTTTGAGATCTGCTAGTAGAGTGATCATTTAAAGATGAGAGGGAACTTAACAGGATCATGAGGGCATGAAACCTCTTAGAGTAGTATGGTTACAGGACTTCTCTTTGCTTTTAAGCCCAAATACAAAACTCCTAACCATCTTTTACAAGACCTGAGCTTGTGATTCTTTTTGAACTCCCCATTTCACATCTGTAGCTTACTCTACTCTACTGTACTCTTCATGCCTTAAACTTCCCATGTTCCGTCAGCCTAAAAGGCCATTCCCCTCTTCCCTCATAGTCTCCACAACCCTGAAGTGTCAATGAAAAATCACTTTTTGGAGTAAGTCCCTGAGCCCTGGATCAGTTGAAAAAATTCTTATATACTTATCTTACATCAACTATATTTTCTTTTCTTTTTTTAAATAATATCTTCATTTAAGCACCATGAATACAAACATATTTGTAGTTGGGCTTGGTTATAAAAAATAGAATGCACCGGGGCCGGGCGGTGGCGCTAGAGGTAAGGTGCCTGCCTTGCCAGCGCTAGCCTTGGACGGACCGCGGTTCGATCCCCCGGTGTCCCATATGGTCCCCCAAGCCAGGAGCGACTTCTGAGCGCATAGCCAGGAGTAACCCCTGAGCATCACTGGGTGTGGCCCAAAAACCAAAAACCAAAAAAAAAAAAAAAAATAGAATGCATCAATTATATTTTCTTAAACCTTTCTCCTTTGTACCATAATCATCAGTATCTGGCACATATTAAATCATTTATAAATGTCTGCTTTAAAAAGAATAAATGAATGTGCTTGACCACTAAACTATTTTTCTTCATGTGAGATATCTCATGCCTTATATAACACCATTTCTCCTGTCTCTAAAACATTTCTTTGCTCAACCAATTTTATTGTTTGCTTTCTTACTTTTGTTAGGAAGTGACAGACATACTCCAACACAGACTAAATTAATGATCTGGGTCACACACACACACACACACACAAACACACACACACACACAAACAAAACCAAAAATTTTAAATTATGTAGGCCATGCTCTGAGATAACAGATTGAGACTTGGAGAAGACCAGGAGAACTGAATCAGAACCTCCCTTTGCCTTCCCTGACCTCATGCTTTATCTCGGGCCACCTAGGTTCAAGGCCTGGAAAGATGGAACTGTCCAAAAAGATGTTAGACTATGAGTTAATTTATAAGACCAAAAGACAGTTAGAAAGTTGGTTTAATTGAAATATATAATTACCAGGTGTTGAAGGCAAAGGGTTTCATTAATTTCACAGACACTTTGTTGACTGAACTGTACTCATTTTAATTTTTCACAAGCTGTCAAGGAAAGGGACACCTGTGGGTCATGGCAGCAGACTTATCCTGGCTTTACATGCACTTAAAATACCACCCCAGGGGCAACTAATCTTTCAGAAGTGAATGGTCAGGTTTTCACTTCTGTTTAAAGCTTTTATTTGGGGGGGGGTGTAGGGGGACCAATCTCTTTCAGTGCTCAGGTATTTTTCCTGATTCCCCACTTAGGAATCACTCACTCCTAGCGGTGTTCAGGTGACCATATGGGATGCCAGGGATTAGGCGCAGGTTAGTTGTATGCAAAAGAAACACCAGCACTCCCTTTCTGTACTATCTCTCCAGTCCCTTAAAATTGGTTTTGATAAAACTCTAGAATGGGGGCTAGAATGGAGCAGTGGCACAGCGGTAGGGTGTTTGCTTGCACACGCTGACCTAGGTGGTTTGATCCCCCAGTTTCCTATATGGCTCCCCAAGCCAGGAGCGATTTCTGAGAGCATAGCCAGGAATAACCCCTGAGTGTCACAGAGTATGGCCCAAAACCAAAATAAAACACACACACACACACACACAAATAACTCAAGAATGATCTTCCATTACACTCCCACTTCAAAACCTGGGACTCCAGGAAACATTCTATAATCTAACCTTTGACATAATCTCTTGCTTCAATTTTCAATATAACTTTTCCATACACATACATTGTTTCAGTCACTATGCATTGATGATACCGATCATATTTCTCATAATACTACTGCTATTTCCTATATTCTACGTTCTTGGCTATACACAAAACATTGGTCTGAGCATTCTCTTGCAATCTGTTTATGAGATACTCCTGGTGGCCCAGGGCAGACACTGTTCTCATTGGCAGAATAAAAAATTTGAATCTGGAAACTGTCAAATTACTTGTCCTTAATTAAGCAGCTAAATGAAAGCAAAGTCCTGAATTTGACCAGTTTGTTTGGCTTCAAAATATGGCTTTTAAATGAAAATAGTTGTTTATTGAATCCAATGTTCTGTTCCATTTGGGATAATTCTTCTTTGCTAGAAGTACTTCTGCATTGTCTCCTTACCCTACCTGTTCTCCAACCTAGGGGGTAGTCTTTCTCTTCTCAATAAAGACCTCGGATCTCAGGAAGAAACTGCTTATGGTTTCTGTTTCCACAGCTAGAAGATCTGCCTGCTAGTATCTCTTGCTAGGAGCGGAAGGCTTGTGATAGAATTTTCCTGAAGCTGTTTTATTCCCTTCTATCTTGTGGATTATTTCTTGTGACACCTTTTACTCCGAGACCAGTCTTCCCAATCCCTTGGGATTGGGACATGAGGTTTACACTTCATTCTGTTATCTTCTTTTAATCTCTGAGGATAAAACTATTGTCTTGGTAATTGGTAAAAACTCAACAAATAGCAATATGCTGCTGAAACAAGGTGACAATGGGTGCTGGATGATTATCAGGTCACAGGCACTTTGGTTGTGAGGGTGTGTGTTCTAAATTTGTACTGCAGTGTCATAAACTTAAATATTAATAATTTTTTTCAAAAATTAAAATAAAACATATTCTGAGCTAATTTCCTAAAAAGTAATTTAAATTAGGAGCCAGAACAGTGGCACAGGCAATAAGGTGTTTGCCTTGCACGTGGCTGACCCAGGATGGAACTTGGTTCGATTCCTTGACATTCCGTATAGTCCACTGAGCCAGGAGCAATTTCTGAGCACATAGCCAGGACTAACTCCTAAGCGCCACTGGATGTGGTTCCAAAAGAAACCCCCCAAATAATAATAATAATAATAATAATAATAATAATAATAATAATACTTTAAATTAAAGATCTTTAAAAATATGATGAGTGAGGAACTGAATTAATGTGCTCATACCCCAGTGAAATGATTAACAGCATCTAGATAAAAGAGGTTGCTTGTCCTATAGTCACTGTCTAAGTAGAAATGTATCTGACAATTATTCCTGATGTAAATAGACTAAGGATCTTGGGTTATCACAGTTAAGTACTCAAAGATGCTCATATAGTATGAATTGGTCAAATATTCTTCACCTGGATGGTCTACTTTCAAACTGGGAATATATTGATATCCTGTAAGAATGTCCCTGATACTGCTGGCCTAAATTATCGGAATCCCCCAGACCACAGAAAAGACTGACAGCTCAATTAACCAAATATGGGGAAAATTAGCATTGATTAAATAGGAATATCAGGAAGTGCCTTATTACATTGCCTGGATAACTAATGGTATTTTATACTTTTACTCATCTAAATGAAAATATAAATATATCAAACATATTGCAAAGAACTGACCACAATGCATTCATTTTGTGCCCTTGTAATTTACTTAATCAGGTTTTGTATAATATACACCATCTTTTCTCCTTCCACCACTATTATAGTAGTTAGTAATGATTCCTGATTTTAGAGGAAAATATTAGTTTCCAAATGTTTGAAAGAAGACTGTGCTACAATAGCCTAATGCTTGAAATGTTCCCCACGCCAAAAAAAATCTCTATTTAATGCTTATATATACAAAAAACTCCAGTAACATTCTTCTGAGTCTCACAAATATTTTTTTCTTAGGTCACTTTGGAAAGAATAGATGCAGAGATGTAACCCTGTTTTTTAACAGGTAGACTTGTCTGAGAAAATTGTAATGGAGTTTTTGAAAACTTCTAATACTTCATTTGATTTAGACAGTATTTTCTTGACATTTTATCATTACTACACCACTAGGTTTCCTGTTGCTGTTCTTTTTATGACTATTTTCTGTCTTTAATTATCCTACACATTTATAAAGTACATTAATTTTCTGTGATTGCAACCTGAAAACCTCATATTTCAACAAAGTGCACAAATATGGCAATAGTAATATTAGAATTCAGATTCCAATTATTCTGAACTATTCTTCTTCTTTCCCCCAGTCTTCTAAAATCAGAATGGTGTTGTTTCAAAGGAATTTAGAGAAAATCTATTTATTCTTCTACTTCATTCATTTCAGCTGACCTAGAGATATTGCCAGCACACAGAGAAAATGCTCATCTGGTCCATGTAGGCTTGGGGTAGGTGGTTGAGACCAGTTTACAGTCTCCATTTCATCAGATAGACTTCAGAGAAAATTTTATTTAGCTCAAAATAACCAAATTGTTTTCATTGAGCTCCTTCCCCGTACTCTTTCCCTGATGAGGGTCAGAAGGACCAGTTCACATTAAGAAGCTCACCACAAAGAGTAATGGTGCACTTAGGGAAATAACTATTCTAACAACTACCAAGACTATGAGTAGAAGTAGAATGCCTGTCTTGAATACAGGCAGGGGGTGGGAGAGGAAGGAAATGGGGGCATTGGTGGTTGGAATGTTGCACTGATGAAGGGGGCTATTCTGTTTATAACTGAAATCCAACTACAATCATTCTTGTAATCATGGTGCTTAAATAAAGATTTTATATTAAAAAAAAAAGAAGTTCACATCTGTCCTTCCCCCTGTGGAAAGAATATATGTTGACTTTGCTGCCCCCTTTCTTCTCCCAGATGCTTCTGGAGAAGATCAAGCAAATTCAATATTATTTTCCTGTATCTATTTAGCTCTTACCATCTCTTCATTGTTTCAGAGGCAGATGCAAGACAGAGTTGTAGGAAGAGATGAACATTCTTTGGCATGAGCATCTATCAAAGGAAATCATAGAAGACTAGAGCAGAGGAAGGTGAATGGTGGGACAATCCCAACAAAGCCTCTTTCAAAATAGCAGCTGGGTCTAAAGTGAGAATGTCCAGAATAGTTCTCAAGTTGGTCTATATGGAGAGGTCTTACTGCTGCTCTCAGAAGCAGCACTATTTGGGAGCTGCTAAAGGAAGGACATAGACCCTAGAGGTGGTTCTATGCAGTAAGTACAGATTTTACATTAGAAATTCAACTCTTAGATAGTTTCATAGGAAACCCTATTTACAACAAAGCAGCCTTCCCTCTATTACTTTTTTTTTATTTTGGCCAGGGAATCAGGGCTTTGTCCCAAACAAAAAACCATTTTGAGTGGATATTAATACTTAGTCATTTAAATAATATCTAGCAATTCTTTAGGGCCAGAGCAGCGGTGCAAGCGGTAAGGTGTCTACCTTGCCCGCACTAGCCTAGGACAGACTACGGATCAATTCCCCAGCATCCCATATGGTCCCCCATGCCAGGAGAGATTTCTGATCACATTGCCAGAAGTAATCCCTGGCAGTCAATGGGTGTGGTCAAAAAAACAAACAAACAAAATCTAACAATTCTCTTTGAAGTATCAGATCTACACCTTACTTAGGCAAACAAATCATTACATTGACATTACAATCACATGTGTACAAATTCGAGCAGTCTGAAGTGTGCACAAGTCTGTTTAGCACATGGAGAATGTAGAACATTTTTGATGGATGTATCAAGGTATCAATCTTCCCATGTACTTATGACTTTGGAGCTATGATTAATCATGATCCAACTAGCTACAGAGTAGGGCCAGAATATGGAAGTTAATTTACAAGATTTAGGTAGAAGAATAGAAATTGATGTGATAAGACATCCAGTACAAAGGAAGCTTGGAAATACAAGTATCCAGAATAACATTGATAAATCAAGTTTATAGACATATATATACACTCAGAACTCAGAATTTAAAAAAATTTGAGACTTATTCTAAGATGAAGGACTGTTTCCAGAAGTAACCTAAGGCCAGAAAGGTGAATTTTGACCAGAAAAAGACAAGTTGGTTTGCTTTAGGGTCAATCTATAACTTGTAATATTTTAATTAGTAACATTGATAGAATTTTGGTTTTAATTCAGTAATTTGTTACTTTTAATATTTTGCAAAAACGTATTATGTATATTTGGTCCACTCTATACATTATATAAATCCTTCAGATAAAAATATAATTTAGAAGTTATATAAATTTTTGTACGAGTTAAGAAATTATTAAGTATAAGCTTTTCTGTAAGGCCATGGTTAATAAATGTTGAGATCTCTGATGCATGTTCTGTTGCACCCCAAGTGTAGAAAAAAGAAACTAATGATTGCAAATCACAGAGAATAAACTTGGGTTAAATACAAAAAACATTATAATGATAAGAGCTGTCCAAACATGGAAATGGCCACACTGAAGGACTTGTCTCCAATGCTGGAAGAATTTCAGAAAAGACTAACGACCATCTGTCATGCTCACTGCCGAGGCAAATCAGACTGGCTAAAAGGTTGAACTTTAATGATTTTGCAATACCCTTTCCAATCCCGAAGCTCTAATTTTGAATCCTTACAAACACTTATGGTTTCTATTTCAGTTCTGTTTCTGAGTCTTTATATAGCTGACTTGCTTTTCCAATATTTTTACTATCCATTAATTTAGAGGAAAAACATTTCCAGTTAAAATGGAATTTGGATAATTTACATGTCAGGATAATTCTTATTGGGAAAAGATAGGTGTCCAATAATTTACTAAGCCAATATAACTAAGATAAATCTGGAATATTCTAGGGTTTGCTTCATAACATAACATCCAGAAAAGATCTAATTTCATAAAAAAGATACTTTAAAATTAAAAAAGATTACTTAAGTTTTAGATACCAAACATAACAATATGATAAAGATAAACAGTTTAAAATAATTGTGTTCCATTCATTTTCCTCCTAATGAATGGTACTTTCTCTCAGTGCTCATTTATTTAGAGACTTCTCAGACTCTTAAAATCCTGCCCCAGGGGGCGGGTATTACTATTACACATGCATTTCTTTTTAAATTCTAATAACACTCAAACATTACTGGTTTAAAACACGTGTTCTCTGTCCTCAGTTCTACATTTCATTCATTAACTCTGAAAAAAACAGAAGGCGGGGAAAAAAGAAAACGGAATGCTCATAAAACTGCATGGAAATCTTAGAGCCTCTTCAAAAAAGGAGTGTATATTTTGTACCAACAATAGAATATCCGTGTCTTATATCCCATACCACCCTTCCTGACTTTCTTCTCATTCAACAAGGCACTTTGGGGTATTATTTTATTTTTTGGTTTTTGAGTCACACCCAGCAGCGATCAGGGGTTTCTCCTGGCTCTATGCTCAGAAATTGCCCCTAGCTGACACAGGGGACCATATGGGATGCCAGGATTCGAACCACCATCCTTCGGCATGCACAGCAAATGCCCTACCTCCACACTCTCTCTCCAGCCCACTTTGGGGTATTTTAGTGGACTAATCCATTAAAGACATGTTTAGCTAATCTAGGTATGAGTAATTTAGACTCTGAAATATATTTACTTGCAGATGTAGTTATTATATCTTATTCCTGGTTCTAGTGTTCTTGAGAAGGAAGACATGTACCGTATTTTCTGGCGTATAAGACGACTTTAGAAACAAAAAAAGCCAACCGAAATGGGGGGTCGTCTTATACATCAAGTATATCCCAAAAAATGTTTCAGTATGCCGCTAAACAAAAATTGTCTGGATATTGCCACAAAACGAATTTTCCAACTGAATCCTGCACCAATCACTGTCAGGCTGCTCGGACCACCTCTCTAACTCGGCCAATCCAAGCAGGCTTTTGATGCATGCAAATGAGACAGTGTTCTGCACCAATCACTGCCAGGCTGCTCAGACCGCCTCTCTGGCTCAGCCAATCCAAACAGGCTTTTAATGCATGCAAATTAGACAATGTTCTGCACCAATCGCTGCAAGGCTGCTCGGACCACCTCTCTGACTCAGCCAATCCAAACAGGCTTTTGATGCAAGCAAATGAGACAATGTTCTGGACCCGAATCTACACTGTCAAAAGTCTGCTCAGATGGGCCAGAGTCAGAAAGGAAGTCTATGACAGTAGAACCTTTGGACCTTTGCTTGTTGGGATTGGCTCACTGTGGTACATACAGTTGCAGCACAGGAACGTTTTGTTTGATACAGCAAATATAGGCCTAAACCTATGTTTTAACTGCAAAATTAGGGGGTCGTTTTATACGCCCAGTTGTCTTATATGCCAGCAAATATGGTAGATATCTATGAAATTTGCTGTTCCACCACTATGATGGATGAATTGACAGTTCTTTCCATCTTTCTTTTATTCCTGATACTTTCTCTTTCATGCATGGGCCTACAATGTACTATAAAGTATTATTAAATTGAAGTAGTTTTTTTTTGGGGGGGGGGAACAATTACTTAAAATACACCATTTGGGGTTTTCTATGAAGTTTCATATGATAAATAAGAAACCACTTTTTCATGCTTCTCTGTGTTAGACTCGAGGGCATCGCATATAGGAAAGCTTTGGCAATTTCAGAGTTTTGTGCCTTGCCTGGTGCATTGGGTTTGTACTGTTTGATTTGTTTCTAGGGAGAAATCATGGTCACTTCACCCTACCCCGGCCTCTCTTCCATTTCTCAAATTAGTTTTACTAACAATAAGAATTCAGACATACTACCTAAGTGGTAAAGTCTGAAATAGTTTTGTAACTTTTAGCACTAAATTGCTACTGCAGTGACCTGATATAGAAATTCCTGATTCTCCAAACCACCTTCTACCACCTGCTGCCCAATTATTACCTGCAAAAGTCCCTCCAGTGTGACATTATATACAGCATAATTCCTTTTCCTGTCAGTGTGCAGATCTTAACTATGCTCAAAAATACCCACCCTCTTCATTCATTCAGTCAGGCAGTTCTGCACCAACATAGCTTACATGAAGCAAATAAATAAAGTCTAAATTATGGACCCTATAAACGCCTTTGATTACCTGTTTTTCTCTTACTTCCTCCACCTCCTGTTTCACTGAAAATTGTATCCACAATTCAGTTTCATTTGTTCGTTTTTCCCTCACATTACCATTATAGTTTTCCCTATACATCATCAAGTTTGATTTTTTTAACAAAGAAAATAGCTCTCAAGCCATCACAAAATTTGAGATGGAAAGATAATACAGTAGATTAGATATTTGCCTTGTTTGAAAATGTCCCAGATTTGATCCCCAGTACAAACTGTCCCATACATTCATGCAGAAATTATTTCTGAGCACAGAGACAAGCTTATGCTGAGTACAGCCAAGTGTGGCCCCAATAAAAAAATAAGAACAGCACATAATTAATTACTAATATGGATATAGGATATTATCAGATCTTCCTATTTAGCAGTTAAAATTGTGCAGCTCTTTGGCTTGATCAAAGATTCAGTTTGTAACTCACTGAGCCATCTTGAAAATTATGAAGTTCTTGATGAATTGTTTTTAATTTGGGTGAGTCACATAGTGTTAAATATTGTGCACAAAGTGAGACTTATTGATATTTTATATGATAGTGTTTCCAATTTGCAAAATTCAAATTCACATAAAGTGTTTCCATCTTGTAGCCTGTAATATTGGTTCCAAAGTATGCTTAATAGAATACGCCAAAGCCAGAGATTAATTCTCAGAGATTTTATTTTAAAAATTGTTCTTGGGAAATGTCTTAGCATAATTCATTATGTGTGCCACTGACGATCTTTGTCATTTGAAAAAGCTTATAATTCTCTAAAATAATATACCCGTATATCCAAAATATCCAGAGACCACACCCAGAAGCACTCGGGGATTATTCCTGGCTCTGCACTCAGAAATCACTCCACAATGGCTTGAGGGATCATAAAGGAAGCAAGGGATCCAAACCAGGTTGCCTGTAAGCAAGGCAAATGCTCTACCCATTATACTATCTTTTCAGCCCCAGAATCCATGGCCTGTTTGGATTTTTGTTTTTGTTTTTTATGTTTTGTTTTGTTTTGTTTTGTTTCAAAAAACCTACAGTGCACTTCTGTAGGTCTGGAAAAACACAGGTTAAGTATTCTGATCAAAATCCCTATTAACAAATATCTTTATCTATTCCTTCCTTGAATCAATTACTCCCCAAAACTGCACTTTCCATGGGATGTTCACAGCCAAGTACAGAACACAAAGAAAGTATTATTGCCTAGTAACTCC
Source organism: Suncus etruscus (assembly GCF_024139225.1). NCBI lineage: Eukaryota > Metazoa > Chordata > Mammalia > Eulipotyphla > Soricidae > Suncus > Suncus etruscus. The sequence continues at coordinate 5,859,752 of NC_064852.1, forward strand.
TGTGAAAGGCAGGTTTCTTTATTTTTTTAATTTTTTATCTTTATTTAAACACCGTGATTACAGATATGATTGTAGTTGTATGATTTCAGTCATGTAAAGAACACCCCCCTTTACCAGTGCAAACATTCCCACCACCAATATCCCAAATCTCCCTAGTCCCCAACCCACCCCTGCCTGTACTCGAGACAGGCTTTCTACTTCCCTCATTAATGGGAGACTTGGAATATTCGTGAAACTCTCAACTACAACAATCTGAGCTATTTCTTTTTTTTTCTTTTTTTTTCTTTTTAATTATGAGAACAAAGATGCAAAGAAAGAGGACAAGGTAGAGTTACAGTGGAAGGACAATCACCCGTAACATAATTCTCAGAAGACGTCCCCTTGCTGATATCTTAACTTTGAACTTTCAGCCAAAGAACATTAAGATAAATAAAACAGAATCCATGTACAATTATTTTGTCCCTCAAGTCCCCAGATTGTAACACATTATAATATTTCTTAACAGCACACAAGAAAATCTAAAGCCATAAAACTTACGTAACTCCTTAAACATTAGAGGCATAGTATTTTTTACATTTCCATGTACATGCATATTAGCTTAAGTTAACCTCAAATTTTAAGTGTTTTTTTTTTTAAGGATTAGAGTCAAAGGAGCACAGTAAAAACGGTGTTAGAGTGGCAATTGTTGTTTGCATAGGCCCACCACAATATGAGAGGCGTGGAAAGGAATAACCTTTGCCTAAATACAAAGAGACCCCACCCCTGAAGTTTCCTGGCATAAGACCAACTCTAGGCTCCAGGCAAGCTAGGTCATCCAATCCAAGACATTGTCTGTAGTGCCAACACACTTTTATTTTTCACACAGTCTCTGTTGTTGGTATCATGTTTCTGTATTAAAGATTCTGAAATCTGCATATCCTATATTGAAGTCAGGATGTGGAGCATCCTCTTGTTTCACCTCACCATTAAAGGGCAATGCAGAGAGCCCTGTCCTGCAAGCAGGTCGTTGTTGTTAAGTCTTCTCAGTGTTAAGGGAAGTCTCTTTTGAGCAGGTCGATGTCTGAGCAGTGGTACAGTCTTCCTTGGTAGAGGATTGCTTCCAGGTAATGTTATAGACAAACCTGGATGTTTCGTGGATGGCTTCCCTGGTTCAGGGATGAATGGAAAATGCCCTTTCTTCTGAGGCCTGTGCCAGGTCGTGATGTCAATGTTCAGGGTGTAAGGTCCCTTTGCACTACAAAATTTGTGTGTTCCAATCTCTATTAGATAGGATCTTATTTGTATGTATAGTATTTTCCCATTTTAATGTGCCTATGCAAAAAAAGGAGCAATGCCATGTGGCATTATTGGCGCATATGGGGGCCATAAGAACAAGTCCAACAATCCCCATGTCATGGTTCAATCCTCCTTCTCTCCTCTACATTATTTGACTCAATATGTAGTTGCTCTATCTTCTCCTCTCTCTACTTTATCCTTCATTGCCACTTCTCCCCTAGTACGATTTTTGCATATCTAATATTGTCATACACCTACTGCTAGTCATTCGTTTTGATAGTTACTCAGTTTAGTAGCCAACTACTTTAAAATTATATTTCTTATTATTAAAATTCTGATCTCAAAAGACAAGTAGCTATTGCTCTGGCAAAGAGGAAGCATCACCAGGACTATTATTTGTGTGTGCATCACTTTCTATCTCATGTTCAATAACTTAGCAATATAAAAAAATCATTTTTTGTGCTTTTTTATTTATTTATTTATTTATTTTATCTTTTATAATGTATTTAAGCACCATGATTACAAACATGTTTGTAGTTGAGTTTCAGTCATTAAAAGGAACAATCCCCTTCGCCATTGCAACTTTCCCATCACCAATGCCCCCTATTTCCTTTCTCCCCCAAGCTGTCCTCCATACTTACTGCAGGCTCTGTCTTCAGGTATGATTCGTGATATTTTGTGTCCCATATGTAGAACCAGGGAACAAACCTTAATTGGCTCTGAGCAAAATAAGCATCCTACTCTCCTATACTGTCTTGGAAGTCCAGGTGGAAGGAAAACATTTGTAACACCGTAAATTTTCCTCAAAAATCCTATTGTTTTAACTTTTATAATATTGTCTACCTACCCTATCCTATCTCTTAACTTGCTGAATTAAAATTACTCTACTTTTGCTTAGGAAATTGAAAATGAGGATGAACATCAGCATTATATATAGATAATATTATCCTTTACCCTTTTGCCACAGTAAAGGTCATTCATATTCGAGAAATTTGAATACAGCATCTGTTCACATTCTATCCAGTCTGTGAAAAAAAAAAAACAGACTGTGAAGAAATGTCAGCTGACTTTTGGGTCCCTCCAATTGAAGAACTCATGGGGAAAAAAAAAAATATATATATATATATATGTATGTATATACTTGCAACTCAGCACTTTTCATGATGAAAAATCCCTGCTTCCAAGAGCAGTTAAGGAAGCAGTAGAATGCCTGGCCTTGGGTCTATTTTAGCAGTGATCTCTCATTCGTACTACTGAGAGCTGGCAGAGAGTCAGGGATAGCTGTAGCTAGGAAAATTAGCATGCAGACCTGCAACCTGGTCACAGTCCCCCCTCCTCGTCCCCCTTCTTATTTTGCACCCAATAATCAATACTGTCCACTGCTGCCTACTTGCTACTGCTTTTCCGAATTGGTATTCTCTCAGCCTTAGCACTCTGCACTTAGATTTATGATTTATTTAGAATTGGATTACATCAAGGCTCAAGGCCAAGGCTCCATAATCCGTCACCGTCTCCACCGTGGCCAAACACAAACATTTGTTTTAGCTGCATCAGCATCCCTAAACCCTGTTCAAAGGATGCCCATTGTTAATCGCTATGGCAACTGCATCTTCTTGTGCTTTTTCTTTTCCAACCGCAGCCTCTTTGCTTCCCTCCTTCTCTGTTCCAAATAAAAGCATTGACTCCATCAAGTGATAGATATTCATAATTTAACCGAACGGTGGCAAGTCTAAGTTATGCTGCTGAAATACATCACGGCCAGAGTTGCTTTGCTATTTGTTTTTGTGCTGAACAGCAAGTGTTTTAAGTTATGGGTTTTGCACACCCATAAGGAGGAGAAAAGAGGTATATATAATTGTCAGTGATATTGATGATGGTTTCTTGTCTGCTTAGGAAAGTCTTAAGCAGAAAAATTAGGGTCCTCATTTCCAAATTGGTGTTCCTATTTTTCACTCTATTATCATTTATTGATGATAGTGAAGTGACTAATACTTGGTGCTTCTATTATAGCTTAGCATCATTAACAAAGAAAAATCATTAACTATATTTCATACTACTTTTTATTTCATACTAAATTTTATACTACTTTTATTCAGTGAAGATATGTATGTTCTTTTCAATGGATGAAAAATTGTAACTTCATAGATATGGTGAGCTTAAGTCATGGAGTTGGTAAGAAACAGAGAATAAAAGTGTAAAATAAAAATATAATTGTAGTGTAATCATCCCACACTCCTTGTTAGCTAGCCCCCTTAGCTAGACAGGTCTGATGAAGCAGGAATAGGTGGAGAAATAATACACCAAGCAGTTAAAATCAGATTTATGGAAGTCAGTGCTTTTTTTTTCTCATGGCCTCTCTCTGCCCTGTGCTACCTCCGTCATGTGCTCTCACTCTCCTCAGCTCAAAGGCAGCCCCCTTTCTGCATTCAAGCCAACACCCAAATCCAGGGAGGGAGAAGTCAGATACAAAACCAACTATCCAGTGGGCTTTTACATATCAAAAGAAGAGATTAGGGCAGGGGTCTCAAACTCAATTTACCTGGGGGCCGCAGGAGGCAAAGTCGGGGAGAGGCAGGGCCGCATAAGGGATTTCGCTTTCCAAATATTCACAATAAAAAATCGTTGCATATCCTGAACGGAGCTGCTCGGGGTATGCGAATGTTTAATGCGATTCTTTTCTTACTAATGCGATTTTTATTGTGATTATTCGGTAAGCGAATAATCGCGAATACTGCGATATTTGAAGGCTGGCCGCGGGCCACAAAATGTTGTATGGAGGGCCGCAAATGGCCCGCGGGCCTGGAGTTTGAGACCCCTGGATTAGGGGAACCTATGTTTAGGCTTTTACCTAGAATCACCTTTTATTAAAGGACACTTTTAAATCCTAAATTGAAGGACCTTATGTTATATAATTATAGCCTGCTTATCAAAGGAACCAACTCTGTGAATGAACTCATTAATTTAACATTGAATTACTGATAAATATTGGAAGTATATCTTTAGGATGAGATTTAATTCATTCAAGGTATTCAAAAAAGGGGAGTACTATGGGTTAAATGACTAATGCTTTTGAAGATCTGGTGTGCATGTATGTATCACAGAACAAACCTTACTAATAAATGATATAAAAATAAAATGGTTTCTTTGTAAGGTGTGTAAACTGAAAAAAAGTTTATTTCTAAGCATAAACCTTGTGATATTCCTTATCTGTGTCTCAAATGCACATTGTTTGCTTAAACTTCAACTTGCAACCTGAAAATTGAAAACTAAAGAAAAGAATAATGTTTCTGTTCTATAGCATAATAGCACATGATCAATATCTATAAGGTTTAGGGTGTATTATAAATATAAAAGTAAAAGGGGTCAAAATGTCTTTATGTTTTATTTTATTGTCAGTGCCATAAACATAACATTTTACCACTGAATCAAATGTTTTTAAGGTTTAAATATCAAAAAAGAACAAAGACTAGATGGACCAGATAAATGTTTGTGGTACAGTAGAAATCTAATTGGGATAAACATGAGGGTAATTTTAAAAGATAGGAAGATAAAAGCCCATTAGGGAAAATAAAATAAGTGAGATCTCAATAAAATTAATAAACTAGATTAATTGTGAGCATTGAGTTTCTGCCCTACTGTGCTATGTCCTACTATGAACATTTAGATTGGAACCAAAAGTAGGTACAGAAGAAAACTGAAGTGATTGGCAATATTTACTTAAAATTCCAAACAGAGAAGTTACAGGAAAGATAAAAATACAAAAGAACACAATTGGAAGCAGATGCAGATACCTAACCCTAAAGCTCTATCCTAGAACCCTTTCCATTAGATCTATGGTTGCCTGCTACATCATAGCAGTTTTTCTTAATTTATTCAATTAAAATACTTAGAGGGGGTCATTATGGAGCCCTAAGATTTGTCTTCCCATGATGAAATACCAAGTTATGTGGCCACTTGAGATTTTTGTTCCTCCAACCTCACACTGAAGTCCACAATACTGAGTACCCCTACATTCATTGCTCCTAGGTACTGATTACTCAACACTCTCACAGGAGTGAACTATGCAGATTCACCCCAAGTTCTAGCTTTGGCAGCACATATACTAAATTTGGAAAGATACAGAGAAGATTAGCATGGCCTCTGCATGAGAATGACGTGCAAAATCATAAAGTGTTCCATTGTTTTGACAATAGAGATGAAGGCCATAAGGACAAGCCCACAATATGAACTTAGCATAAAGAGTGGTGAACACAGCTAGAGAAATAACTACACCAACAACTATCATGACAATGGTTGTGAGTACACATTCTCAAGTGATCATGGAGCACTCTCCAAGAGAGAATACATTTTGGGTGCATTAAAAATGTTTATTGTTGGGGCCAGATCAATAGCATAATGGGAAGGACATTTGCCTTTTAGGCAGCCAACCAAGCTTGGATCCCAATATGGTCCCCTAAGCCTGCCAGGAGCGATTTCTGAGTGCAGAGCCAGAAGTAAGCCCTGAGAGCCAAGTGTGTCTCAAAAACTAAAAAAAAGTTATTGTTATTAATAATAAGCATAAATAAGAAAAAATCCAAAATTCATGGAAATTAAGCAACTATAAGATAACAGTAAGACAAATGGGAAAAATCAGAGAGGAAATAAAATGACCCATAGAAAGAAATGAAAATAACGGTATATTACCAAATTATATGGTATACTGTATGGTATTAAATAAAAGTCCATAATATAATATATATATTGACATATATATTATATTATGGACTTTCTATTTTAACTGCATTTGGTATATATGCATATATATGCAAGGTTTCATTAACAACAAACTTAAATTATTAGAGAAAGACAAAAATGGAAACCCAAAGAAAACAGAAGTAATGGACTCATAAAACTTAGCACAGAAATCAATAAAATAGAAACTAAAAAGGAAAAAAAAGTACTAATTAAACCAAGAGCTGTTTTGTTTAAATTATGAACAAAACTGCCAAAGCTTGGTGGCATCACAAAGAAAGAACATAAAAACTCTAATAAACTTAAATAGAAAGGACAAAGGAAATATCACAACAGATAGAGTAGAAATTCATAAGATCACTAGGGATTACTATTAAAATGTGTGTTCTACAAAATAAATATATTTTTTTAATCTCTAAGGCTGAAACTAGAGAAAAGAGAGCAATTACTTGACCAGACAAATTACTATTAAGGAAATGAAAGTAGTAATCAAATGTGTACCCCAAAACAAAACCTAGCGCAAATGGGCTTTCTAGCAATTTCTACAAACATTTAAGGAGAACCTCTTTCAAATTGTTTTTAGGCTCTTGAAGAAAGTTGAAGAAACTGATATCCTCCTAAATAATTCCTATAAATCAAACAGGTACCATATACCAAAAGCAGAGATATTACAAAAAATATAATAACCTATTATCCTGATTACTACATATATAAATCTTTCTTTAAAACAAAATGTTAGCAAAATGAATTCAAATAAATATATGTTGAAATCAAAAATATCACATAGCAGGATCAAGTTAAATTTTTACAGGTATGTAAGAATGATTTAATTGTTCACTTTAGTCAACATAGTACAAGAAAAAATATTGTACCAGAAAAAATATATTATCATATAAATAAATGTAGAGAAAGAATTTCAAAATATCCAAACCCCATTTTTAATTTTTAAATTCATTTTTTGTTGTTTTTAATTATGTTTTGATTTTGTTTTGGGGCCACATTGGGTGATGTTCAGATGTTATTCCAGGATTTGTGCTCCTGCAGGCTATGTGAACATTCTGGGCTGGGAATTGAACCTGAGTTGGCCACACCCTACATCTATCCAAATTCAATTTAAAATATTTTTAATAAAATAGGGGTAGCGGAAATTTAAATAAATAAAGTTAAAGACATTTAACATAAATCTATATTGAACATCACAATGAATGCTTAACGTACTCTTTCTTCTAAAATCCAACCCAAAACAAGGTTACCTACTCTCTTTACTACTATTCAATATAATATTGAAATATCTTTTCACATATAATTTTATTGACCAATAAAAGATATTAAGAATATCTATATTGAGAGATATAAAGTCAAACTACACAGGACATGATACTAAGTAAATCTTAAAAGAGTATCAAAACCTTCTAGAAACAATAAATTGAAAACTGGTTATTCAAGGAAGTTCAAACACTCTTGAAATTTTTCTGTAAAATAAATCTCCACAAATTAGCTAAGGCAATCCTTGGAAAAAGAAGGTGGGAAGCATAAATTTTTTTAACTTCAAACTACTATAAAGCAGTAGTCATTAAAACAGCATGGTATTGGAATAAAGCCAGACTCTCAGATAAATGGAATAGACTTGACTATTCTGAGACTGACCATCAGATATACAATCAATTAATCTTTGATAAAGGGGCAAGGAATATAAAATGGAAGAAGGAAAGTCTCTTCAACAAATGTCAACGACATGCAAGAAGAAAGAATGTAGACTTTTAAAAACACCATCAAATGTGGATTAAATGAAATCAAAATGGATTAAAGACCTTGATATAAAACTTGAAACCAAAAGGTGCATAGAGGAATACGTAGGTAGAACATTTCATGACACTGAAGCTAAACACATCTTCAAGAATGAAGATGAATGAAGAATGACAATAAATGAAGAATGAAGACAAATGAACAATAAAGAATTAATGACTGGATGAAGAATGAAGCTGGCCAAGCAAGTGGAAGCAAAGATAAACAAATGGGACTATATGAAACTGAGAGGCTTCTGCACCTCAAAGGAAACAGTGACTAGAATACAGAGGCCACCCACAGAATGGAAGAAACTATTGACTCAACACCCATCAAATAAAGAGTTAATATCTAAGATATCCAAGGCACTGATAGAACTTAGCAAGAAGAACAAAACATCTAAACACATCAAAAAATAGGGAGAAGAAATGAGCAAATATTTCCTCAAAGAAATAATACAAATGGCCAAAAATGCACGTGAAAGTTACTCCATATCTTTAATCTTCAGGGAAATGCAAATCAAAACAAAAATGAAATATCATCTTACAGCACAGAGATGAATCGCTAAAGTAACTCTGTACATCTACACAATGGAATATTAGGCAACTCTTAGGAAGAATGAAATAATGAAATTTGCTTATACCTGGATGCATATGGAGATTATTATGCTGAGTGAAATGAGTCAAAAAGACAATGATAAACATAGAATAATCTCATCCATTTGGGAAAAACCAAATAAAAGATAGTATGATAATAATATCCACTGAGAGTAGAGATGAGGGTCAGGAGGAGAAGTCCATGGGAGGAAGCTTGCCATAAAGGTTGATGAATACTCTAATGTTAGAGAAGGATCTATTATGACAATGATAGTTGGAACTAATCACTCTGCACAAGAACTGGATGCTGAATGAGGATAAAGTGATTTTCCCGGTACCCCTACTTTAGCAATCGTGAAACTACAGTGTCAAAAAAAAGAAAAGAGAATTAAAATGCATATCCCATAGACAGTCTAAGGGTTGGGGTGGAAGGAAAACTGGTGGTGGTAGGTAACATAATTGGTAAAGTGTTTTGTACATTTTATGACTGAAACTCAATCATGAACAATATTTTAATTGCAGTGATCAAATAAAATAATAAAAATAGGTGAAAGACATATACAAAGAAAATTGGATATCACTACTAAAATAAATCATAAAAATAATGTAAACACAATTTAATTTACTGTTGTCTTCATTGAAACACCAGTTTAGATTACTTTAAGGGCAACAGGTATTTAAATCAAAATAAAGGGAGACTTTGATGGCTAGAGATCTAGACAAACTTTTTCTTCCTGAACACTAAATCATCTCAGGACATATAAATAGAAAGAAAACGACCTAGGTTTTATGCTTAATCCCCAAATTAGACCTGATTTAAATGAACTGTGTTAAGAATCAAGTTAGTGTTTTGTTTGCTTTTCTTTTTTATTTGCTTGATTTTGTTTGTTTAGGGGCTGCACAATATGGTGCTAAGGGTTTACTCTTGTTATGTGCTCAAGAATCATCTTGGCAGGCTTGGGGGACCATATGGGGTGCCTGGGATTGAGCCTGAATTGGCCATGTGCAGTGCAAACACTCTTTTTGCTAAATTATGATTCCAGCCTTCCACCTTTTTTTTTTTTATTATTTTTTGGCCACACCTGGTGATGGCCAGGGGTTACTCCTGGCTGTACACTCAGAAATCATCTCTGGTTTGGGGGACCATATGTGATGCCAGGGGATCAAACTGCAATCTGTTCTAGACTAGCATGCTCCCTGTGCCACTGCTCCGCCTCAACCAACTTTTATATATATTTGTTTTAGGGCCATGCCTGGCAGAATTCAAGAATTACTCCTGGTCCTAAGTTCAGGGGTGATTTCTGGTAGTGTTCAGGGCATCCTATCTGATGCTGGAGATCTAACCCAAGTTGGCCAAAGCAAATGACGAATCCACTGTGCTATCATTCTGGCATCTGTTTTGTTTCCTTGTAACCCAAATTTTGAAAACTAATTTAGGAATTACCTTAATAGCATACAATATCTAATTATTCCAAACAGATTCATTGAGAATATGATGCAGAAACTAAAAAGAATAGATAAAGCACAATAATTAGTAAACACTAAAACTTCATCCCTACATAAAATTTAAAACTATAAAAAATAAAAATAAAATATTAAATATAGGAATAACCCATATTCTTTTTATTGTTGTTGTTTTGCATCCACACCGGGTTATGCTCAGGGGTTATTCCTGGCTATGCACTCAGAAAGCTCCCCTGGCTTGGGGGGACCATATGGGATACCAGGGATCGAAGTGCTGTCTGTCCTAGGTTAGTGTGTGCAAGGCAGAAGCCTGCCATACAGCCTGAGCCACCACTTCGGCCCCAACCCATATTCTTTGGAGCATTGTAGCACCCTACCAGAAATCATAAGTCTCCTAAGAAAATAAAGCAATAGGACCAGAGAGAGTGAATCATTTGGGGCACTTTTCTTGCATGTGACTGGACACTCTCTTACTATAATATTCTTGTGGCTTTGTGTATTGTCCCAAAAGATGATGATGATGATAGTGATAAGAAACATTTGTAAAGATCTTGTTACCATTTTCTATGCATTATAGATACAAACTGGAAACCAATAAGTTTTACCATTAGCCTACTTACAGATCACTGGAATGTTGCACATACAATAAACATTTATATATCATATTGTCATAGACCTACATAAAATATGCATAGTATGAGCTATGTATGCATAACTGAAGAGTTAAACAAAGTCTTTTTAAAATCCTGAGAGAGAACAAAACATTCTTAGAAGACAGAAGTGGTAGGATTCAACAGATTGAATGAGATTTTGAGGTTGATTGTATGCGGAGGCTGAGAAACAAGGAGAGAATACCTTGACTAAAGGAGAACTTTCGAAGACAGATTCAACGAGTTAGTTGCTGAATCATCCAACTCACTTGGAAAAAGCTATCTGGGAAAGCTTGGGAACACAGCTAAGACAGCAGAAGCCAAATTGGTCTTAACTTAGAATTAATGAGAATCACCCCCACCCCCTCAGTCTTCTTACACATACCTATGCAACTTCAGCTTCAATATCACTTTCTTCAGAAGACTTGCTTCCAGATCAATTTAGTTTCCCCTCACTTCACTTTTTATAACAGTCATAAGCTATCAAAAATTTTATTAGGCTTACAAACAGATTGTATGTTATTTACCAGTAGGACATCATTACCTAGTATCTAGAAGGCTTTCAAAACTTTTTAAAAAATGAATATACTAGGTCATGAATACACCAATTAATGTATCGAGTCATAAATGAACTCATGATTTTACTGGATCAGCAAACATCTTGCAAATGAAGAGAATCCAGGAGGAATAATGATTGATACTGAGCTACTCGAATTTCTTTTTCTTTATTGAAGATGCTCCAACTATCATGGACCACAGCTTCTGATATGCAAATAATTGCCAACTGTTTCTGTGAAGAAGCTATGTTATAGGTTAGCTCATCTATAGCTGTGCAGTTATTATTTTTACTGTGAAAAATTATTATTCTCCCACTGTTTTCCTCCCTCAACTGCCCAAAAGGTAAAGCAGTGATAAAGGAAGATGAGAAAAACCCCTTTCTTCAATCTCTTCCAAAATCTCCCCAGCGCTGTGATTTGCTTTCTAAGAACACTTTTGCTCAACAAACAATCGCAAACTACCCGCTTGCAAGGTAAAATGAAAAGCCCACAGGCATTAATTATATATAGAGATATTAAAAAAGAAGCTACTGCTTAATTATTGTTTGCAAATCTCGGTATTTAAATTGACTTATTTGCAAGTGTCTGTTTAGAAATTGACTTTGTAATTATAAAGTCAGTGCAGGGATGTCTCAGGCCCTGAAGGAGTCTCTAACGAGAAATGATAATGTAACAGCCAGAGAGAGATACCCTGAGTTGCATTTTAATAACTAGAGGCGGTTGGCAAGAGGCCTGAAAAGCTTAAAGGAAAATCCCCAAACTGGTCAATGAAGAGGGTCAGGGCTCTGCAAGTTGGCAAGGTATCACAGAAGATAGGAGGGGATTGTGGAAAACAGAATTCTATTCACAAGGCAAGAGTAGAGTTTGGAGAATGGACAAGGGTGATGTGTATGAACATGAGTTCCTTCTGGGAATCAGCCATGGAGCTTTGGAAAGGTTAAGCACACTGATTATACCTCAATTTCTGAAATTTAAATATTGGTGTAGGGGGCAGAGCAATAGCACAGCAGTAGAGCGTTTGTGTAGCACTTGGAAGATCGTGGATGGACCCGATTCAATTCCCAAAATCTCTTATGGTCCCCCAAGCCTTCCAGGGATAATTTTTGAGTGCAGAACCAGGAGTAACCTCTGAGTGCTGCCAGGTGTGGCCCTCAAAACCAAATAATTAATGAATGAATTAAAATAAATAAATAACGGTGTGATGACTTGAGTTTTGACTCAATAAGGTCCCTACCTCAGACTTCTCTCTTCTAGTACTTTATTTATTTAGAAATGAAGTTTCTATTTTTTTATTTATTTTATTTATTTAGAAATGAATTTTCTGTGCATATTATAAGTTAACACATGGAGTAGAGTGGGTCTTTCATCCTGTTTCACCAGTATTCTGGTCAATGGGTGAAGCTGAATGTAGAAATAGATATAGGTATAATATCACATAGAAACAGAAACAGTAACTGGAGTTGTTTTCCTCAATCTAGAAACCAAAGATAACTGGGAAAGCAGATAACACTTAGAAAGAAATCACCTCTGATTCTGATTTGGGGATTCAAGACACTGGTCCTATAAGACAATGCATTCTATTAGTGTTGCTTTGTTATAGAAGTTCTAGGAAGCTAACACAATTGTTTTCCCAATAATCTAACCTCACAATAGTACTTAATTCGAGATGGAGAAAACTGAAAATAACTAAAAAAATTTGTCTAAGGACTCAAGATGCATTTCAAGGTCTCACCTCAAAACCATCAGGATTACCAATAATTTTCTCACTTCCTAATGGTTTGGATTTATCCAGGGAGTTTTAATATTATAGACTATTGATTAGTGTTCTCATCTTCCAGACTCAAGTGCAATTAATTTCTACTGCCTCCTAGTCATAAAGATTTATTTCCGAAGGCCTTACCCAACAGTATTTGAGGGGGGTTGGTTAATGCAGTGTGAATTATCAAATTCACAGCCTCACTCATGCTATGCAAATGCTCTACCAGTGGAGCTCTAAACACCAAACTTTTAAAGTCCCCCAGCGGAATGCCATTTGTCATCTTCATTGAAAACCAGCCTTCTCAATGTCAGCTTACCTTCTCTCTTTTTTCTTCTTGCATTGTTGTGGTGCTTCTCTTCCTTTTTCCCTTTCTTCCCTCAAACTGATGTTGAGAGCCTCTAAGAACTCCACCCATATTCGGCTTGTTTGATTTTTACCCCATCTAATTGCTTTTTTTTTTCTTCAAACAGAACCACATAAATTGAACCATCTTGCTCTGCCTCTCAATTCGAGGGGGAAACAATGGAGGGCACCAAGACCAAACAGTTGTATGAGCACAAAGTAGTAACAAAAATCATCGGACTTAAACACCAAATCCAAAGCCAACAACAAAAGAATAGATACTCAATCTACATAAGCTAGACACAGAGGGGACCTCTTATACTAGCAGCCTGGGAAGTTAGGGAGGGGGATATGGGATGCAAGCTGGGAAAAAGGGTGGAAGGAGGACAAATTTGTTTCAATGTTACTATGTACCTAAAATATTGCTTTCAAAGATATGTAACATACTTTGGTCAAAATAAAAATTATTATTAAAAAAAGTATGGAAACTAAGCTTCAGGAAGGTGAAGGTCAGGATGGGAGAACTTGGGCCTTCATTTCCTCAAAAAGAATAATCCTCCTTCAAAGATGTATGATAAGATAGACTGAATAAAGCCAATAATATACCTGATAGATATGTGGACCCCTCAACAAGTTCGGCTTAAGTATTTCTTCCCAGATAAGTAGCTAAAAATGATGGGCACAAGATAGCACTGATCCGACTTTCGGGGAGATGATCTTACTGCCTGAGGTGGTCAAATTTAATAAAGTCTACATGAATTTCTGCTTCACAAGGACACTATAGTCCTGTTAAACTGAAAGATAAAGCTGTACCTGGAACAAGTCTATCTATTTGGGATGAAAATTGTTTTCTGCTACCAATAGTTTTGGGGGCCTGGGGTTCTCAAGCTGAGGCAAGATTACACTCTTCAGAAAAAAATATGTCATTCATCTTCCACCCAGGTCTATTTTCACAGAAAGGAGTTTCAGAAATAAAATCATTTTATAAAGGGGAGTTAAAAATTACAAGGAGATTGGAGATATTTTCCAGAAACAGGAAAATACCCCAAAAGTAAAAAAAAAAACAAAACAAACAAACAAACAAAAAAACCCACCTTTTCCTTTTAAGCAAGGCATAAAGAAGTCCACAATGGAGCGGTATAAATTAAAGAGAAAAATTACACATCAGGACAGAGACATATGTGACTTCAAGATGGAGTGCTTAGACCACTTGGGAAGCTAATTAATTTGTTGGTTTTTTTTTTCCCAAGTGGCCTCACTTCAGCCAGAGGCCATTCATAAGGAACTTTCTAGAAATATTTTCAGTGCTGAAGGTTTCTTCTTTCTATCAGAATCATACCTACCTGTGACGATCTCTGAACAAGGCCTGGTTTTCTTTCTAAGCCGATAGAAGGATGATTTTTTTTTTTTTTCAGAAAACATCTTGTCTCTATCAGCATCTATTATTTGTAAGGCTTCTGATCCCTAAAAAAAAAAAGAGGTTTAGCTTTATAACCTGGTAAAAATTATTGTCAGTGGGACCTCTATCTGACAACCTATCTCACTGCTTTGGACGATTTAATAAATCATTCACTTTCTTAAGACAGTCTTGTGATATTTCCACTGTGTTTGAGTCCCAGTTTTAAAGCCCCAATCTTAGCAAATAATTAAGACTTAATTGTTTTCACTGAAAGTTGCCTTATCCCAAATATTTTCAAGGGATTATGAGTTCCTACTTCTCTCTTATCCTTTAGAAGTTTTTCTTTTTTTTTTAATCATGTTCTTCTGAGATATCTTCTATTCTCTCTGACTAGATACATTTGATCCTGGAAATTCTCCCAGTCTTCAGTTTTTGTTATTTCCTAAAGAACAAAAATATTAAGGGAGGAACACTGACAAAATGAAGATCCCCAATTTCTTTAGGGAAAGATTTTTCATCAGAAAATCAAAGAGAAAAGTAAAGATAGTGGGACTGAAAAAAGCAAGAAAGACTTAATTCTCTTATTTTAAAGGATCAAGTTCTCAGAATAATACGCTGGTGTGTGCTATTAATTATGAGAAAAGTGACCTTCACTCTGCTGATGAATGATTTCCCCCCTAAGAAATTTCTGGATATATCTTACTCTACTATCAAAGTAATGTTGAGAAAGAAATTTAGGTGTTCGTTCAGTCTTCAGGGTAGCAAAATAGTTGACTTTTATTAAATCAGTCAGTCAATTAACCATTAAGTTAACCATTTAATAAATAAAAATCAAACAATTTCTTTAAACAAACTCACAATTTGGGTAAATAACCTCAAATATTTCCAGCTATTTTATTTTATATTTTTTATATTATTATAAATAATATAATATATTATATTATATATATATAAATATAATATTATATTATTTTATATTTATTTTATATTAAGAACATATATAATATATATACACATATATAACATATATATACACATATATAACATATATATATATATATATGTTGCAAGTCAGCACGTGAAGAGGTTGACTGATGGAGGGATGGAGGATGAGGTATTTCCCCTCCAGCTCGGAGCATGCATCTGCCACCCTGTCTAGCTGACGGTTCTGAGGTGAAACTGCGAGTAAACAGCTTGCAGACAGTCAGGCTTGTGGAAATATTAGCTTTAGTCGGAGAACAAGACGGAAGCCCAAAGCTTCAGCATCAGTTCCAGCCAAAAGCCCCTCGCCTTCCACAGACCCTTGTTTTTATTCTCCAGAATCAGGTACCACCCAATGGTGGGATCAGATACCATGCAATGGTGGAAGCAGAATGCCAGGTCACACCCTAGGGTAGGGCACAATCACTGATCAGGGTAGGGTCAGTAACATAATAATCCCCTAAAATATTTACATACACAACATACATATATTATATATAACATATATTATATAATTTTAAGAAATATATAAAATACATAATGTTAAAACTATAATTTCTAAGTCACATACACTTGGTGAAGCATTTTCTAAATCTTCATAATATCTGTTACAAGATGCATGTTGTTGAGGAAACTAAGCCTGAAATAAAATAAGGCATTCATTTGATATACTGCAACAAACTTGAATTATTCTATGTGATTTGAACATCTGTGTTTCTAATTTCTAAATCATACTATTTAGAAAATCAGTTAAACTCAATTTTTCCCACCTATCACCTTCCCTTCATTCCTTTAAAATCTCCCCAGGATAGAATAGGGATGCAGAACTATTACTTATAGATGAGTAATCTTTTGCAGTCTGTTTTCCCATTTGTAAAAGTAGAGGACTGAACTCATTTAAGAAACCCCTTAAAGCCAATGTTTTATTATTCGGATGCAAATAATTCCCTTCAAAGCAAGCAACTAGTGCTGAAGGGAAGGAATTAACACCCTGCAATTAATTCTCCATTTCATTAACAATTAGATATGTTAAATGCCATTCAATTTGTTTGCACCATCAAGTCCTGGGAAGGTGTCCATGCTTCTTATAACTTTCCAATAATTCTCCATCACCAACTGAGTTAATTTCCCAGGCAGGCAAGCATCAGATTTTAATTCCCAACTTTTAATATTCTCCAGCCTTTGGGCCATTGGTGGACCAACATGGCCGATGCTGTCAGTTGTAATCTAAATCTAAGTTAAGATTCTTTCATTGGGATAAGAGTGGAACCTTTTTGCATTGAGAAAACCGGCCTTAACCAAAGCCATTTAGAGTGATGATTTTCTTTAAGTCTGCTTCTTTCACATTTGACAGCAACCTTTCTGTGGCAAGCTTCATATATTTACATGGAGAGCAATTTTTCAGATCTATACATTTATCATCTACTCCCTTAAGTTTTCACTCTCCATTATAGACTCAAATGAATAAATAATAAAAACTCATAATTGAAAAAATAGAACACTAGTAGCAGTAATATCAGGAATAGAAAATGACCCTATAGACAAAGTACTGATTTTTCACTCTTTAAGACTCACCTGACCATAGTTTTTAGATGACAAGACGCACATAGTTTTTAGATGATCTCCTCCCCTGCACTCAGGCTTCCGCTCCAGATGGCATTTGCCCCATGAGACACACTTTTTGGAGAAAAATGTGTATCTTATTGTATGAAAAAGTACGGTATATTTGTCCTATTTATAAAAGACAGCAAACCCATATGTGTGATTTTGATCCAAAATCTCTCCTCTCTCCAGTAAAAATATATATTCCATAGAAGGACAACTAATGGAAAGATATGTTCTCATTTTCAAATTTGAGAGTCGAAGTTCTTTACCCAACAATAAGGCTGTTAGAACCAGATCCTCTTATCTTCATATTAGGGACTCTCTAGCCTATATCAATCAACTATTCACCATGATAATTAAATATGGCTATAAAAGTGTATAAAAATATGGAAAATAAAAATATGGCTGCTGAAATTTCCCAGGTAGACTATTCTGGGCTGATACCTCTCTGACATTCTCAAAAATGGGGAGTGGAGCAGATCCCTCTTTCTGCATGAACTACAAGCCCAATGCCTCAATCTACACTCTATTGCATAAACAGCCTAGTTCCATAACCAAAATGAAATAATATGAAGTCTAAATTAATTTAGGTAAGATAAGACTACAAAGCTAAAATCTCTGGAACTTTCTTTTAGAAGAAGATTGAGCCCAAACCCTCCCACTCCTCAGTACACACCAGGAAACTCATTAACTCTACTGACAACCACCAGCTTCCCAGGAGAAAAACAACCTGGGTCCCCCATCAAGATCCAAGAAGAAAATAATGGCCATCAATACTTTCCAGGAAGTATTTACTGAACTTATACCTTTGAGGCTTTCTCAGAAAGGGGTAAGGGTGGGGGTAGATTCTCCTTGCTATATTAAGTACTACAGCTCAATACCACACCATATGCCATCCCCAAAAAACAGCCCAGCTCATTGACTTAAACTTATCAAAACTTCCATGCCACCAAATTTGTTTCATATCTAGATATACTAGACTGATAGACCCCATGACACATCAATATTTTATAGTAGTATCAATCTAGTAGAACCACAAGAAATCTGATGAGAAATTAACATATTTTTTTTTTTTTTGGTTTTTGGGCCACACCCGGTGACGCTCAGGGGTTACTCCTGGCTATGCGCTCAGAAGTCGCTCCTGGCTTGGGGGACCATATGGGACGCCGGGGGATCGAACCGCGGTCCGTCTCCTAGGCTGGCGCAGGTAAGGCAGGCACCTTACCTCGAGCGCCACCGCCCGGCCCCAGAAATTAACATATTAATCTACCAAGCTCAGCAATCCTCAACAGTAAAACTCAATCAGTACCAGCTCAGTAAATCTTTAAGCACTGTCTTTAGTAACAAGATGGACAGATACAGCAATCGTTTCAAATTGATTCTTTTTGATCTAAGCATTGATAATTCCATTTTCTGTTGTGTTTTATTTAGAATTTTATTATTAACTTATATTTATTTGTAATAATCTAGTTAAACACCATGATTACAAACATATTCCTAATGGGGTTTCAGTTATAAAAGGCACATCTCCTTCATCAGTACAAATTTTCTGCCAAAAATCTCCCACATTTTAGTTCGCCCATACTCTGCCTGTCTTGGTCTTTCTTTATATCATTGTTATGGTAGATATTAGTGAAATTATTTCTCATGGAAATAATTTCAAACTGAAATTTCTCACCGAAATAATGATGAACTGAGCTTACAACACTTTGTGGCAAGCTTCATATTTTGAGCTGGTCTTTCCTGTCCCTGTCTCTATTGTCTCTGGGTATGATTAATATCTCTTTTATTTTTCTTAACTCCACCAGATGAGTCAGACTATTCTGTATCTATCTCTCTCCCTATGATTTATTTCACTCAGCATAATAATTACCATGTTCATCCATGTATAGGACAATTTTATGACTTTATTTTTCTAACAGTTGTATATTATACCATTGTGTAAATGTACCATAATTTCTTTAGCCACTTATTTGTTGTTGGGTACCTGGGTTGTTTCTTGATTCTGGCTACTATAAATAGCGCTGTGATGAACATAGGAGTGCATAGGACATTATTGTGTTGTGTTTTTTTTGTTCCTAGGGATATATCCCTAAGAACAAAATATATCCCTAGAAGTAGTAGTGCTGGTGAGTCTTTAAGTTTCTAAGCTGTTGCTTATCTATGAAGCTATGTCTCCTTCCTTCAAACTTGAATGTAATTCTGACTGAGTGAAACACTCTTGGTGATGCATTAATTTCATTGTGTTTTGTCATTATATCCAACCACTGCCTTCAGATCTTGAGAGTTTTTGGTGACAACTTTGCAGTGATTCCCTTGGATGCTCCTTTAAATAAAATTTCCTTTTTTGATCTTGCTGCTTTAAGTATTATATCTCTATGGGTTTCTTCATTGTTATTAGGATGTGTCTTATGTTGCTTTTCTTTGAATCTCTTTCTCCTGGTACTCTTAAAGCATGCAGAATTTGGTTGCATACACTCCTTATTTCTGGAGTTTCTCTGCAATGATTTTGATTGTTGTACTTCATGTAAGTTTTCTTTCTGTAACTCTGGGACCCAACGATTCTTATGTTTCTCCTATTGACTAGATTACAGACTTCTATTTTCATATGTTCGCATTCTTTGAGGACTTTTCTCAATGTTTATTTCTTTTAAGACTCTTTTCCAATCTTTTTTGTTGTATGGGCTTGTTATGCATCTCATCTTCCAGCTCACTGATTCTGTCCTCAACCTATTGTTACTCTGTTGGATAGGCTTTCCAGTGATGTTTTCATTTCACTTACCAAGTATTTCAGCCCTGTTATTTCTGTTTGAAGTTTTCTCGTTTTTTACTTTTTTTTATTCTCCTAAGTCTTATGTGTGGCACGTTCATTTCATACTATGCTTTCTTTGAGTTCTATGAATATCCTCCATAATTCTTTTATAAAGTCCTTATATGAGAGGCAAATAGGTTGTTTATACTTTTTGTGTCACCGAAGCTACCATTTTTGTTCTCTAAGCATGGTAGAGGCTTGCATTGCTTCTCCATTGTTGAACTTGTAGTGTGCTGTTTTCTATGCCACATGATAGTATTCCATGACTAGAAGGAGTGTGAGTTCTTGGAGCAGAGTAGAGTTTCCATGATCCACTGGCTCTTTTCCTTTGATTCTGTTTTTTACCTCACTGCTTAAGACATGACTTCAGGGCTTCTACTGCCCCCATATCTACTGTCACCAGTAAATAGGTTCCATACTCTGTGTCCCTACCTCTTCCTTTGTGATTTAATAGACAATATAAAATAAGTGTGTCTAACTTTGCACTGAGCCAACCTATGTCTTTAGTAGTGGGTGGTAATTTGGGGACACTGGTGAAATTAGG
The DNA here is from genome assembly GCF_024139225.1 of Suncus etruscus. NCBI lineage: Eukaryota > Metazoa > Chordata > Mammalia > Eulipotyphla > Soricidae > Suncus > Suncus etruscus. The sequence continues at coordinate 5,880,252 of NC_064852.1, forward strand.
GTAAAACTGGTGGTGGGATTCATATTTAAATATTTAATATTTAAATTGACTGTTTTATGAACCACTTGATATATCAGATTGTTATAGTAAAATTGGGGGAAAATGAAAAGTACATTTTGAAAAGCTATAGATGAATGGTATCCTTTTCGTCAAAAAAAAGAAATAAAAGTAGAAAATTATTGACCAACTCCAGTTAAAGGGATTGAATTTCCAGAGAAAGATCTAAAGTCTATTCCAGTTAATTGTTCCACCCGTCCATTAAATTAAATTATAGCTATCAGCACCCTAAGGATATTTGGAGCAGACTATTTTTTAGTTACTAATCCTATTGTTTATTATTTGTATAGTGCTCAGTTAAGAAGGAAAATGGAGGAAGAAGAACAAGAACAAACTGGAACCCACGAAGACAAGATTTAAGTAGAACCCGTATTAGGTTCTTGTTGCACTATTTACGAATTTGAAAAGGTGTATGGTTGACCTGCCAGACAGAGAAACTACTTTGTCAGGAGCATGTGGAGAAGTTTACAGAGTGAATCTAAGGGCGGTGTGGAGCTAAACTTGTTCTGTAACTGCTACTGGCTCATGTCTTGAGGCAGCAAGCAACAATGCTATTGATCTATAAGAATCCCATGTGCCTAGAAAGACCTTTCAATTGGAACCAGAAAGTGACTCGAACTTCCTTGCTTTCTCTTCAAGTCTAGTCTCTTGTAGATCATGGCAAAGTTGAATTTTGCACTTCGAAGAAGAGAGAAAACATTTCCAAATCTCGAATATCAAATTTTGCCAAAATTTGATATCCTTTTGATGAGAGAAACACTTGCCAAATTAGAATTAGCTGATCTAAATTAACACAATACAAATCCACCACACTTATTTGTTGTTCCTCTCCATAGTAGCTAGAGAAAAATGTATGCATTCATATATACACACTATGATTCTTAAAAACGCCAACTATATTAGGTCTCGAGTAGTCTCTTAATTTGAGAGTCTTTCAATGTTGTATTTTTTAACATCATCCAGGAGCAGCTTTATGGGCTGGCACAGAAACAGCTGTGATTGATAGAATATCTTTCTCTCTATTAAAAAAATCTATAAAAAATCTAAAAAGATCTAATCTGGTCGGCATGTGTTTCACTGTAGACTCAAAACATTGGTCGTTTGTTTTCCGGTTCAACATAGAACAAATGTCCTTTTATTAAATTTTAGACCTCTTATTTTAGTAATGTAAAAGTAAAAATAGTATACTGTTTTTATTCTGCAGATATATACTTTGAAAATGTACTTTGTGACCTAAGTTGATGGCAAACCCAGGCTGTCCTGGTCAGGAGAGAACGGAATGACTTAATTTCCTATGTCCTTTTTTTCTGTGTCCTTCTAGTCTATCTTCAGCATGTTTGCATGGTGACAGAGAAGGACGAAATAAAAGAAAAACAAGACTATATACATGCATCCCTGAAATTTGTTTTTGCCTTATCTTATTTATTCTTATGGTGACCAAATATCTTGGGTTTTATTTTGTTCTAATTAAAAAATTTCCTTGTTGCTGGGCAGTTGCCCAGAATGTGAAATGTTTAATCCAAAATAGTGAAGGCAAATTAAATAGTACATTTCCTATCAATTGATGTGATCAGTCTCAGAATGAGAAGGAGAAGCATGGCTACCCCTAAAGAAAAGGGTTTGAATTTTATAAACAAAGAATTCTGGCCAGTAATATGATTAATCTACTCGTGATGGCCCTGTATTTTTCACACTCATCTCAAACCATCCTTCAGAAATAAAACACACATTTTGATTTTCTGTTTTAAACTACTAAGATACATACCAATCACAACAAAGAACATGGAATACACATTGCTGAAAAACACAGTGATTTTGCTTCTGTTTTAAAGTCTTATATAACTATGTTACAAGATGATAGAAGAGGTCTCTTGGTCAGCTTCTCCCTAGATCATTTCTAAAACAAGTTTGCACACTTTCCAATTAAGCTCAGGTGATCTTAGCCCTGACCTGTGGTTCTGAGTGTCAGTGTAATGCCAAAACCAGAAGATGAAAATTGAAAAATACAGCCAGTAGAATTTTTGTGAGTTTTTTTATGTTTTGTCTGCACTATTGCAAGAAAAAATTTTTATTTGGTTTACCTTCAAATCAGGTTAAAGCAATGTGTGATGATCTGGTAGTCATTTCCTTCAACTGCTACCAACTCGCTGTACTGTGTTTCTACTATTGACACTGTTTTAAATGCAGAAGGATTGCCTTTGCCAATTACTCATCAATCATCTACTTTGACAGAACATTTTGCTAAAAACATCGGTTATTGATGTGTACAAGTCTAAATAAGTGGACTCTAGTTAACCTCAGAAATAGAATTCTAAACACATAAATATAAATATTCACATAGGATAAATGCACAGGTGCCACCATAAAGATATTTGTGAAGAAAATATAAAAGATAGGCATTGTCTCTGCCTAGGCAAGTAAATATTCCAAGATAAAGTACCCTTAGATGATATTTAAAAGGATAATCAAAAGCATAAACAGAGATGTTAACATCACAAGCGTTAGTGTAAGAACAAGTTTCAAATGGTTTGGTGATCATTATCATCAATAACTCCACCACTAGGTCTCTGCATGACCTTGAGTAAATCAATTAATTCTTATCCCATTTTCTTCACAAATAACATGGACTCTAATTTTATTTTAAATATTGCATTAAGTATGTGAGTTTATGTAGATTTCCTTATAGAGAATAGCTGGCCATGCTGCTCAGAAAGAAATTACCACAATATTTTATAATCCTTCTTATTCTTCTGATTATTGATACTTAGAAATGGCAAGTCTGGGTTTAAAACATTTTTATATCATAAAAACATTACCTTTAGAACCACGGCATATCATGAAAAAGAAGGAAAACATAAAATTAAAAACAAAAGCCTGATGGAATATGAATTGCTATATAACAAGTTGTATGTCAAAATGTCGAATATATTTTTAGGAGAGAAATCTGGAGAGGTCAAAATAATAGTAATGGTGAAATACTTTATTCTATATCAGAAGTTCTGTGTAAATTTATTGAGGATGTTTACTAGACAGTAGAGAGGTGACACATTTATAGTCAAAGATTATTCTGCAAAGTACAGGAAGAAGCCTAAGTACGGGGTTTTGACTTCTTTCTCTAGCTCCATCAGATCACTTTCCTTATATTTAGACCTTCTCTAGCTCCATCAGATCACTTTCCTTATATTTAGACCTTCTCTAGCTCCATCAGATCACTTTCCTTATATTTAGACCTTCTCTAGCTCCATCAGATCACTTTCCTTATATTTAGACCTTCTCTAGCTCCATCAGATCACTTTCCTTATATTTAGACCTTCTCTAGCTCCATCAGATCACTTTCCTTATATTTAGACATTCTCTAGCTCCATCAGATCACTTTCCTTATATTTAGACATTCTCTAGCTCCATCAGATCACTTTCCTTATATTTAGACATTCTCTAGCTCCATCAGATCACTTTCCTTATATTTGGACCTTCTAAAGATTGATTCACAATAAACAAGAGAGTGATTGGCTACAGTACTCAGAAGGCAATTAGATAATAGAATTTATTGCAAAAATTTAAATGCTAACTCCATGACCTATGGCTATGACAACAACAATGTTTTAGGGGAAGAAATAGGAGTTGGTCACCATCTGTCAAGAAAAGCATCAAAAAAGATCTCAGCTATAAAGAGTTAAGAACTGAGGGTAAAAAGGGGTTAAATGGAGAGAAAAAATAGAATGGGATTGAGAGAGTGAAGGGACAGAAAAAGATTCTTAAAGTGGTAAGCAGTGGGAGGAGGGGTTATATATAATGGGGAAGGACAATATGCAACATAGACAGATTTATGTATATTACATATGACATTAGACATACATTGAGCTGTCCAACATACACTCATGCACCTCACAGACAGACACTGAGGATGACAGTTGAAAAGCCAACCCAAGTGGATGGGTAAAAACACTTAGAAAATATAAAGCCAGCTATTCAGATGGAAAGAGTTTTTCATCTCCTACGAAAATCATCATTGGTGAAGGTAAACTTTACTAAAGGAAGGCTTCCTGAGTGAGATTATGCATAGAATATTCTTAAAACATTGTACTTTTCAAGTCTAGAAAACTAAGCAATGTGGGAATGAGCACTCTAAAAAAAATCTACGTCATGAAATATCATCTAACGGGTTATGAGTATCCAGGTTACTTTCTTGAAAACAAACTGGAGTAATGAGCATGATGATATAATAGTAAACTAGCTTAAATATAAATAAATTGCAATAATATACTCAATGAATGAGTACTGTAGCAAGAGTCTATGGCATACAGTTGCCTATTCCAATGTAATATGTGTACATAAAGACTAGATCATATTAGCAGGCATAATAAAATAGAAACAAATAGATTAGAATATGTGTCAAGACATTATCATAATGAACACTGTATCTTGACTCTAATATAATACTGCAATGCGAAATGAGATGATTAAACTGTATCCCAAAGACCCACTGTGAACAAAAAGATTTAAGAGTTATAGATTTTTTAAAATTAAGACACTATAACTATAGCCAGAATCTGGAAACAACCCAGATGCCCTACAACAGATCAGTGACTAAAGAAACTGTGGTACATATACACAATGGAATATTATTTAGTGCCAGAAAAAATGAAGTCATGAAATTTTCCTCTACATGGACGGACATGAAATTCATTATGCTGAGTAAAATAAGTCAGAAGGAGAGAGATAGACACAGAATAATTTTACTTACCTATGGGATTTAAGAAAAATAAAAGACATTGTTTTAATAACACCAAAAGACAATAGGGATTAGGTCTGAAAGGATCAACTCATGATATGAAGCTTATCACAAAGAGTGATGAGTGCAATCAGAGAAATAACTACACTAACAATTATCCTATCAATGAAATTGAGAAAAGTATAATGCCTCTCTCAAAGACAAGCAGGAGGTGGAAGATGGGGGGGGGGGCAATGGTAGCAGGAAGATTGCACTGATGAAGGGGGTATACTTTTTATGACTGAAACCCAACTACAAGCATGTTTGTAATCAAAGTGCTTAAATAAAGATATTACTAAAAATAAAGAGACTAGCAATTCTTATAGTGATCACTGTAGTGGGAGTCCATGGCTTCCAAACTCATTCTGCACATGTTTCTGTGAATAAAAACATAGGAGCACTATTATAGATATCTATAAAGATCAGTAGTTTCAATACTGATTCAACCTAAATAGCTGTATGCGTTGCTGAATGTCTCTAAAGTATAGATGAAAATTGTAAGATTTTGTATTTCTTCTCTTCCACTCACTTTCTTCTCTTCTCACAATACTCTGAGGCCAATGGTGTTTGAGACAACTACCGTTACTATTGTGTTTCTTTGTGCAGTTATTCTAAATACCATATATAAGTGTTATCATTATATATTTATCCTTCTTCTGGATAACTTGATTTAACATAATATCTTCTAGTTCCATCCATGTTGCTGCAACTTGCAAGATTGCATCATTCCTTACAGCTATGTGATATTCCATTGTATACATGTATCACGTCTTCATGATATACATGTCTGTTGTTGGACATCTAGGCTGATTCCATGTCTTTGCTATTTACTGAGTGTTGAAATAAATGGATAAATGGTTTTCTGTCCCCCCCCAAAAGGGGGATTTCTAGCTCATACGGAAGTCCAATTTGAGTTTACTCAATTTTCTCAAACTTGAGAAAACTCTATACTTTTTCCTATAGGATTTGGATCAGGCCGCATTCCCACCAACAGTGGATGGGAGTTTTTTTCTCATCACATCCTAACCAACAGAGATTGTTCCTAGTATTTTTGATATGTACCATCCTCACTGGGGTAAGTGACTTCTCATGATTGACTCGATTTGCATTTCCCTAGTGATAATTGATAATAAGCCTTTCTTCATATGTCTGTTAGCAATCTGTTAATCTTCCACCAGAGAAATGCCTGTTAATTTTCTCTACCCAATTTTGGTGCGAATTTTTGAGTTTTGTAAAGTCAACCGTTGTGAGTACTTTGTATGTCCTTTACCTGATGTGTTGTCTGCAGAAATGTCTATGTCGCAGTGTCATGTTACAGAAACTCTTTGCTCTAGATTTGACCCAGGTCCATAAAGTAAAGGGGATATGTATATTTTCTTCGCATATTTCTTTAGCTGTATTTTCCTAATAGGTATCATTCTTATTGTGTGTTTACTTATGCATATGTATTTTACCCATCCCTTTTTTATATTTCTTTAGTAGAAAATTCTAGTAAATACGTTTTGTTTGTGTTATGAGAGCATTTAGAACCAGATAATAGGCATTGTTTAGCTTGTTATTTTTATCCTTATATGCACCACTATTATCATGTAACATTGTTCCTCTTTTTGCATAGGCACATTAACATAAAGAAATCTTCCATGAAGAATTTCTTATCTAATATATATATATATATATATATATATATATATATATATATATAGGAACCCACATTTTATATTGCAGTGAGGCCTTTCACCCTGAACAATTGTCATAGTCACTTGACTTAGGCTTTAGTCAATTGGACATCATCCATTCATTCCTGAGCCTCGGATCTTATCTTTGGAACAAGCACAGTTTTCTGCACCAGCACCAGGAATCAAACTTATACCAAGAAAGACCTAATGCTGCCATTAGGTCACTGCCATTAGAAGCACTGACTTGCTTCTGAGTGTGTTCATATGGCATCCTGATGACTTGGAAACAATAACTTGCTTTCAGGGCAGGTTTCTCTACATCACCACCTAATGGTGGGATGAAATCAGAAGATGCTCTGAGATACCTTGATTTCGACATAGAACCAGTGCAAATAACAAGATTTCTAACTGCAACAACTGCAACAGTCATGACCTTTGTACTAGAATCATAAAGAAAGACTGTGGGGTTAGACAATTTAGTATGCCCTGAGCCTGTAGTTGGTCTTATTCAGGATATTTCATGGGGAAGGTTTCCTGTTTTTAGGCCAAAGGCTTTTCCTTTCTATTTTCTCCAACTTTTGCTGCACCAATGTAAAAAAAGGAAAAATAAAACCAGCCCCACACACACCCTTTTTTTCTTCTTTTTTAGTTTTGTTTCATTTTTATCTCTTAAACGGAGGCTCATATTTTTCATAGAGCCTTGGGATATGGGTTACTTTGTTTTACCTCATATTTCTACATTTTTCTATAAAATTAAGAAGAAATGAAAAAAGAAAGAATGGGGGCCAGCAGCCAAGAGGTTTGAAGTGCCATGGTGGAGAACAAAAAAAACAAACAAACAAACAAACAAACCTAGAACTAAATATACAAGCTAAAGTCACCAACAATAAAATCAAGAGATCTATCCTTTAATAATCTAAGCTTAAATGGGCCTGTTATACTGTCAGTCCAGGGGCAAAAACTGGTAGTATAGAATGCACTCTTGGTTGGGCTGGAGAGATAGCATGGAGCTAAGGCATTTGCCTTGCATGCAGAAGGACAGTGGTTCAGATCCCTTCATCCCATATGATTCCCTGTGCCTGCCAGGGGTGCGATTTCTGAGCGTAGAGCCAGAAGTAACCCCTGAATGCTACCGGGTGTGATCAAAAAAAACAACAACAACAACAACAAAAAGAATGCACTCTTGGATTATTGGTGGAGGAAGGTCAACATGGTGGTGAGAATGGTCCTGATTTACTGTATATTTGAAATTCAACTATGAAGGACTTTGTTGATTACAATGTTTTCAATAAAATAAAGATTGAAAAAAGAAAATATTTTTACTCTAAGCCTCTTATTTGACATAAATCTCTTGTCAGAATTTTACAGCAACAGAACTTTCAATGAGTCAACATTTTTCTTTTGGTTCAGTTAAAATGTTCTACCATATTGTGCGCATCACTATTAACAGGATCAAATGAGGTCATAGAATTGCAATCACCATGTAAGTTACAATGCAACTGTATAACAGTGAAAGATATTTTAACTTATGCATGGATAGTTTGATTGTCTAATATGTGCCAGGAATAATTCAAGGCGCTAGATTAAGAAAGTTAAGCAGCACAAGTCTCACTGCTTAAGGAATTTGAATTTTATTCTTAATAGAACTGTTCTGATTTCAAGATGGACAAAAATACACTTATCCCACAAGAGTAATTTGAACATTCTAACAGGAATTTTATACACATAAATGTAATTAATTCAGGGAGAACCATTACAAGAAGTATGCCATTCCCATTTAGAAATGACAACACAACAACACAGAGACATCAATTTAAATAGCATATAAAAGTTTATAATGCAGCCACGTAATAAATACAAGATTTGAAACTGGTAGTAAGGGAAAGGTCTTGGATTTTTCTAAAGAAGGGTCGATTAGGAAAACTTAATGTAATTTTGAAGGACTTATTAAATATCACAAATGTTTGAATACAACTAAACTTTTTGTTTTCATAATATGCGCTTAAGACCAATGTCTTACCAATTTCCTTGGGAGCATGGGTTTAGAAAAGTAGGAAACTTCCAGATAAAAGATTGGCAGGGCTTTGCAATTCTTCCTGGTTGAGAACCTCAGCCACTGATATTTTTAACTTAGAACTATTCAAAATCAATTTCTCAACAACCCCATGAAGTTAAATACCCTTGTTCAAAAGTGATCACATGTATTTCAGTTAAATAATAGCCGTGGGAGAGGGCAATTAGCAAATGCGGTCAGGAGAAAAAAAAAGTTATGTTTTCAGATGAGATTGGAAATGAGATGGAGAGTCAATGAGGCAAAAATATACAAGACATTTTTGTCATTCCCTGAAGTTTCCTGAATTCTATTACTAATGATACCTTCTGAGTCTTAAGGCTGTACACACGTAACTCAGCGAGGAGATTCAAGGACACTGACAACAAAGTCCAACATATCAGTGTCTTTCCTGCTGGCTACTTGTGTTTCTATGCAATCTTTGTAGTGTTACTCACGTGAACTGAGAAGTCTGATATGTAATAGAAAGGAAAGAAGGGACAAGACTACACTTTACTTAAGTCCTCTACTTAAAAAAAAGAAGAAAGAGAAGCGAGAGAGATTGAATAGCAGATATGCCCCTTGCCTTAAATGCTATTGATCTGTGATTTCTCCCTGACAACCTATGGTTCCTAGCCAGGAATAAAACCTTGAGTGAAGAAGAACCAGTAGTAAACCCTGAGCACAATCAGGTGTGGCCTACAAAATGGAAAAGGAGAGAGAGAGACAGAGATTGAAAGAGAATGTGAGAAAGAGAGAGAAAGAGAGAGAGAAAGAGAGAGAAAGAGACAGAGAGAGAAGAAGAAGAAGAAGAAGAAGAAGAAGAAGAAGAAGAAGAAGAAGAAGAAGAAGAAGAAGAAGAAGAAGAAGAAGAAGAAGAAGAAGAAGAAGAAGAAGAAGAAGGGCATTAACTTGGAAATGTTGCAATGGTGAAGGGAATGCTCTTTTTTTTGATCATTAAAGTTCAATTACAAACATGTTTGTAATCATGATGCTTAAGAAAAGATAATATTTAAGAAAAAAAGACATACAGATGGCCAATACATATGTGAAAAGGTGCTGTTCACACTAAGCAGAAAGTTTCCTGGCACCATAAAAAGACCTTGGGGTTCTACAATGAACATGTCTGGAGTCTGTAGTTCCTATGGCATTATGCTTCAAGGGCAAAGAAACCCTGTATCATTGGCAAAGAAAATTCCCTTTCTAATTTCCCCCAACACTTACTGTGCCTATGCAAACTAAATAAATAAATAAATAAATACCTTGTCACACCAGCCCCCCTTTTTTTTGTTTTATTTTTCTTGTGGTTGTTGTTTTGCTGGGTTTTTGTTGTTGTTGTTGTTGTTGTCGTGGGTTTTTTGTCATTGCTTATTTTGGTTCGTTTTTTTTTCTTTTTCTTTCTTCTTTAAATTTATATTTATAGCTTCTAGATGGACTCTTCCCAGCGTTTTTGTTTGTTTTTTTTTTCCAACAGAACCATTGAATCGTCTTGTTCTCCCTCATAAATTGAGAGGTAAACAAAGTGGATGGGAACAAGAGCAAACAGTCGCATGAATATTGAGTGGAAATAAAAAATGATCAGACTTAAACACCAAACCCAACAGAATCAAGATAACTCAATCTACAACAAGCTATACCCAAAGGAGTCCTGTTACATTAGCAGTCCATGAGGCAAAGGGTGGAGGTAGGGGATGCATGCTGGAACAGGGGTGGAGGGAGGACAATACTGGTGGTGGAATGGCCCTAGTTCATTGTCACTATGAACCTTAAATATAACTGTGAAAGACTTGTAATTCACATTGGTCATAATAAAAATTATTTGAAAAAGTGCTGTTCATCTCTTATAGTCAAGGAAATGAAAATAAAAATTAAAATAACAAAAAAGAAAGAAACAAGACACTTGGATTTTATTTCCCTTGGGGCTAGATTGATAGAGCAGGCTTTTGCCTTGCATGCAGCTGACCCAGGACTGACCGCAGTTTGATCCTCAGGCATCCTACATGATCCTCCAAACCAGGAGCAATTTTTGAGCACATAGCCAGGCGTAACCCCTGAGCATCACCGGGTGTGGCCCCAAAACAAAAAACAACAATAACAACAAAAAACCCCACGATTTTTATTTCTCAAATCGTATAAGGGAACTCTCACTTCCACTGCTACTTTACCCTTATTTCTGACTCTGGCATTCTACTCTACTTCTTTGACTTCCTAGCTTGTCTGAAGATATGCAAATAAGGATTTATGATCTTTCACAGGGCGGGCAACATTTTTAGTGAAGCAGGTAAAGGGGGATGGTAGAAATGTCTGTGCATGAAGAGAAAGGTTATTCTAAATACAAATTCCTAACTTTTTCCAATACTCTACCCCCCCCCGTTCTGCCCATCTTGTAATTTACTCAGAAGATATCATGGAAATTTAATAAAAAGATTTGTTAATAAATTATAATCTGGGCAATTCTTTTTTCCTCTCAATCTCTTTTAAGAAACACTGATAAGGGGCTGGAGATATAGCACAGTGGTAGGGCATCTGCATCTCATATGGTCCCCCAACCTTGCCAGGAGCGATTTCTGAGTGCAGAGCCAGGAGTAAGCCCTAAGCGCTGTGTGAAACAAAAATTAAAAAAGAAACACTGATAATATTGGACCCAGTTCTTGAACAACAAAATAATTTAAAGATATTCCTCTTCCTTTCAAAAATTAGGGAACCCACTTTTCAACTATACCATTGTTAAATTTTTTATTGAAATATTGAGATACATAAAAAAGTTGTTGATCTTTGAGTTTCAGTCATACTATGTTTCAACACTCATTCCTTCACCTGTGTACTATTCCTACCACCAATGTCCATAGTTTCTCTCCTCTGACCTTCTCTTCAGCTTGCCTCGATTGCAGACATTTTTCTTTTCTCTTTCTTTCTCTTGGCACCATGGTTTGAAATAATGTTACTGAAAAGATAGCATGCATTTTATTTTTCCTCCTTTGAGCACCCAGATTTGTCTAGAATGTTCATTTCTAACTACCATTGTCAACATCTCTGTGCTAACTACATTTCCTGATTTTTGTGGCAAGCTTCCTACCATGAGCTAGACTTCTTTATCTCTGTTGTCTTTGAGGATTAGTACTATATTCTCTTTTTTTTTTATATCTCATAAGTGACTGTGATCATTCTATGTCAACCCCTCACACTCTAATTTCACTCAGTATATTACTCTCTTCATGTGTTTTTATTTTATACATATCCATCCATGTATAAACATGTTTCATTATTTCATTTTTACTTATAGCTGTGGAGTATATCTTATGTAGATGTATCATAGTTTCTTCATCCACTCATTTGTTCTCAGGCATTTGGATTGTTTCTGGTTATTATGAATAGTTCTCAATGAACATATGAATAGAACTGCCTTTTCTTCATTGTGTCTTTGGGTCTCAGGGGTATATTCCTAGAGTGATATTTTAGGTAGTGTGGAAACCCATTTTCTGTTTTTTTTTAAAGTGTCAAACAATATGGACCAGTCTACATTCTTATCATCAGTAAATGAGATTCCTTTCCTCACTGAATTCATGCCAGCACTGGTTTTGATGTGTGCCAATCTATGGTGTGAGATAGTATCTCATTGTTGTTTTTATTTTCATCTCCCTGATGAATAATGATGTGGATCATTTATTCATGTGCCTTTGACCATTTGTTCTATTTGAGTCCCTTCTCTAAAAACAGATTGATTGCCATCACTGAGAGTTTATTTCTCAATGGTTACACAGAAAATAACAGGTGAACAAATGACAACTCAGGAACCAGAGATGACCTTCCCCCATATATGAAAATCTTCATATAACTCTTTCCTTTTTCTCCTCTGTATCAATAAACACAGATTCAATCTACCAATCTTTGTAGTTGGTTGTATCCAGGAATATAGAATCAACAGAAAATAAACACAAGATACAAGTAGAACCCATCGCTTTAATTTAATGTTTTACAAAGATCAACTCTAGAAACATGTCTCATGGATATATTGAGTACAGTGTATGGAACAGTAAAGAAAATGCTTAAATATTTATTGTATTCCTATCATAATTGTTGAGTTCATAGATAGGTCAGTTCTCTCAGAGGATATGTATACCTGACTATGAGAACTTCTATTGTGCCCATGGCAATCTTAGAGTCATTATTAAAAAGTCACAGTATGTTTTCATTAATTAAGTCTACCCCTAAGAAGCTGAATGCTTCCTAGTATATCTAATTGCATGAAGAAAAAAAAGATCCTAAAAGAAGTTATGGTGCCTCAAGGAACATTATTAATAGGGGTCCCTTCTAGGGATGTAATTTTGGAAGCAATTTTCCATGAAATTGCTGAATGTGTGTATCCATATAAATTTGAGCCCATTTGGTGCAATTTTAATTTAGTCCAATAGTTATGATAATGAAATTTTTAATAAATATTCTCATTTAAGAGGAAAATATCCATTTTCCTATTATGATATGTATCTGGAAAATTTAACTCCATATAAAATGTCAGATAAATGTTTCTAATAATTAAAAATAGCTATTTTTATTTACCTTCACAGGTACTTAATCCTAAAGACTTCTACACTTGGGAGAGGAAAGGTTCTGGAATGTCTTCAGATAGGGCTGAAACACACATCAATAAAAGGAATTACATTTCCTCCCATTTTGTGATCTGACAGGCTAACGTGCCAAGTGATTGAAAAGATGAATTTTGGAGTCATACAGACCCAGTTTGAATTCTGGATATGTCCGACACTGCAGATTACAGAGCTTTAGTTTTTCATCCTTAAAAGGGAGTAAAGTAATATAAATCTTTGAAGGTCTTTCAGTTGTGTTATCACAAAGAAAATGAAGCTAATCATGTAGCTAGAGCACTTATCACATGGCTAGGCATGAAATACACTCATTTTGTAATGTGCATAGCATCTTTATAGGTTATTGAAGCCGAATAGATCCAAAATGAAAGTGTGTAAGCAGACACACACAATATTTGTGTTTTTGTGTGAGCCTCTATATGTGTGTATGCTTGTATGTAAACTGGAGTAAGGAATGGGTACTTAATAGACCTTTTTCTCTTTATTAATCTTTATTTGCTTTCTTTTATATTTCAGAGATTCTATCTTTCCTAAGATTGTTAATTTGGTATTTATTTTTATTTTTGCATTTTTCTCATTTAAAAGTCTTTTATCTTATATTTTATTATTTTGTATTATATTCTTTACATTATTTTGCATTTTGTATTATTGTATATTCATGATCCTTTAGTGATTTCCCTGACTAAATAATTAATTTTAAGCAGCGTTTACAATAATCAGCATCTATAACTTCCTGCTTTCCAAGACACAGAATTTGCTTATGCTCTTCTTCCCTAACTTTTATCACCTGGGTGGCAGCATTAAGATTTTAAATATTTAAGAAGATATGTATTTATGTAAATTTTTCATATTAAATCTAGTCCCGATGTATCATTTAACTTCTTTAGCATAAGCACACATCATCATTTTATTTTTATTCATTACTCTTAAGTATACTCCTAATTAGTCTTAAAAATAATTTTGTTGGTGATTTCTGAAGTTCCTGGCCATCTGTATATATGACTTAAGATGAAGTTAAAATTTTGTGAACATAAAATTCTCGATTTAAATTTATTATTCACTAGCTTTGCCCATATCCACACCTGTGACTACTGGCACGATGATTTTTAGCTTCTCTTTAATATTTTCCATCATTGTATACATCTCTGAGGTTGTGACAAGTTTAATTTAAAGGAAAAAACAGATTTTGTAAAATTAGAAATGCAAAATCTCTAATAAGGGGGACAAACGTTGTACCAAAAGAATGGCTCAAACCTGTGGTAGCGGGTTGGCTCTCAGAATCCAACACTAACATTAGAGTCCAAAAGGACTGTACAGCTATGTAGGTACCTATC